>NC_056006.1:71656295-71956295 GCF_018446385.1 Zingiber officinale | reverse complement strand
AAGAATGGGGGACCCGGATGGGGTCCGTCCCGAGCGGATATTACCCAAAGGTTTGGGTTACGCCAAGAAGAGTGAAGTGGCGGAGGAGGAGCCCTGGTAGGTAGAATGGCCGCGAGTGAGGTGTCACGAATCGTGGCGAAGCAGTGGTTAGCCGGCCTATTCGCTCGGGATATGATATGTCGGCAAGAAGGCATGATGATTAGACCATGCATTAAGATGACACTATTAAATGCCCCACCATCACGTCACGGAAAGGTTGATACAGTAGCAGTATGGTCTTATGGATGCCCTTCTGACAGGCCCACACCTAGGCATGGTCGAAAGCAGGTGATCGCTTCGATTGGTGTGCCCGGGCTCCTTCGAGAGGTCTATATAATGCCTCCATTTCTTCAACCGGAGGTACACAAGTATCCATTTTCTGAGCCGCTTTCTTATTCCTTCGCCTAACTTGAGCGTCGGAGGGTCGTCGCCGGGACACCCCCCCCAGCTCGATTTTGTTGCAGGTTCGCCGGAGCACTCGAGGATCCAGCAGGGAGCGCCACATCCCCAGCGTCCATTGACCCTGGTTCGGACAGGATCAATAAGCATAGACATGACTCACAAACTTAGTTTGTGGTAGATCCTTTGTCAAAGGATCTACTAGATTTCTTTCAGTGGAAGTTTTCTCCTTGATCAGATGACTGTGGCGAAGCATATATTTGGATCGCTGGTGAGACCTAGGTTCTTTTGCTTGCGCAATGGCTCCAATGTTGTCGCAGTAAATGGGTAATGCTTCAATAATGGTTAGAACACTCCTAGTTTATTGATAAAATTTCTGATCCAAACTGCTTCCTTTGCTACTTCCAAAGCTACAATGTATTCCACCTCACAGGTAGAATATGCTACGGTGTCTTGTTTGCAACTCTTCCAGCTAAGTGCTCCTTTGTTCAAACTGAATATGTATCCAGAGTAGGATTTGGAGTCATCCTTGTCTGTCTGGAAGCTAGCATCTGTATATCCACGTATAATCATATCACCATCTTCATATATCAATAACATATTCTTAGTTTTTCTCAAGTACTTAAGGATTATCTTGACAATCACTCAATGATCCATTCCTAGATATGATTGATATCTGCTCGTGACACTCAGAGCATATGATACATTGGGCTGAGTACATAACATAGTATACATGATAGATCCTGTCGTAAATGCATAGGGAATCTTATTCGTGCAAATAATCTCATCTTCTATGCGTAGGCACATAGATTTTGAAAGGTGAATTTCATGCCTCATGGGTATAAACCCTTTCTTGGATTCAGACATGTTAAATCGTTTTAGTACTCTATATGCAGACTGTGAAAAATCAAGTAACCTTTTCGATCTATCTTTATTGATCTTCATTCCAAGGATATAAGTTGCTTCTCTCATGTCCTTCATGGAAAATGTTTTGGACAACCAAACTTTAACTGATTATAGAATTGGCATGTCATTGTCTATGAGTAATATGTCATCAACATATAATATTAGGAATACGACTACACTTCCATTAACCTTCTAGTATATACAAGGTTTGTCAGGATTTTATGAAAAATTAAACTCTTTGATTGTCTCATCAAAATGGATGTTTCAACTCCTGGATGCTTGCTTCAGTTTATAAATGGACAGTTGAAGTTTGCATACTTTATTTTTGTCAATAGATATGAAACCCTTGGTGTCACGCCCCAAAGGAGTCTCTGCCAGACAAAAATCCGACAGCACCTCCTCTGTACGGCTGACAATCTGAAGCATCACTACAAGCAAAATACATCAGCCACATGCGGCTGGAATATTTATATACACAACCACGCAGTTATAATGACAGCCCACACGGCTGGAATGAAACAATCACAACCACGCAGTTATATATAAAACAGCCTACACTAAAAACCAACACAATGGAAAAACTAAACGGAAAGCCCACACAAGACAAATAGATACAATGCATGCCGCAAGGCTTAAACACAAATACAACACCAAAACTATAAGATAGCCACATGGCTATACACAAATACAATGCCAAAATAAGAAAAGAATATACAAAGAAAGCAAGCGCGATCTTCGGACCCGGCAGACAGGATACTCCGAGCGACACTCCAACCATCTACCGAAAACATAAATATATACATGCGGTGGTGAGTATAGGTAACTCAGTGGGTAATAGAAAAGATAGTGCATGGTCTATACATAAAACATGGAGATCACAAGTATACAGATCAGTAGGGAATATGAACATGGTCATACTATCATAATCAATGCATCTGAACATACCGACATAATAATAATAAACTGCATACAAGCACAACTAATATAATGACATACAAACCTAACTCTGGAATCGACACCGTACAATGATCAAGAACTCACCGATCTGCAGATACACCGTGACACAATATAAGTCGATCATATACATGTAAAATAAATGACATGTATGCAGCAACCAAATGCAACAATCATATCGCAAACAAATGCAACATACCACAAACACATGCAACTAGTATCTAGTAGGCATATATGCAAATATAACCCCGGATGCACCGTGCATCATATGCAAAGTGCATGCATGCTCCATGGTCACCCCGCCACCTCTCCGAACACCATGACCCGATTGGCCGGAGGCTGGGTCATGACGTACGATCCTACCATCAACCCACTATATAGTGGTCGAGGCATCGCTAGTAGCTATCTAACTACATAGCATCGGGGTCGCTCGATCGCGGATCTCACTAAACCTCGTGGGGGTGGCACGAGACTAGCAAGAATCGCCCAACTACCACTACCCATGAGTGGCCGAATGAGGCCCAAACCAACTGATGACTCTCTCAACCACAAGGGAGACAACGGTCATCAGATGCAATGAATGATGAACATGATATATATATATAAAATCATCATCCATGCAATAACTCCAAACCTCATAAATACCTCCAACGTGAGTATAATCGTCATGATATCTCCACGTATCCCACCAAACATATGTACACACTACACATGTATAATCAACCAAAAATCTCCAATAATCCCACCAGACACATGTACACAAAAGATAAGTACAATCAACATGTATCCTCCAATAAAAACACAACGGACATGTGTATATACTCCGAACATACAATCAACACAACTCCTCCAAAAGTACATGACAAATACATGTGTACATACAACATGCAAATGCACGGTCAACAAGATGACTCCTATAACACATACCCACCTATGTACAGTCCACATCATATACCCAATCAGCATGGTAATACCAACAACCCGACAATCCCTACACGTGTAATCACAACAGAGTAGATATCAAAAGTGAAGACTGTATATGAATTACATAGATCATCACAAGGGTCAAGCATAAGTATCATGCAGGAAAAACAGCAACCGATCATGATATAAGATAAAGCAACCTAATTCATCCAATAATAACCATGCACTAAGTACAAGAAAATCTACATAGAGGTCAAGGAAGAAATACCCGCCTTTATCTGTCGACCGCGTCAAACAATCCAATCCCATGTCGAGACGCTCGCCTCGAAATAAAATCCTGTGATCACATAATATATTTAGCTAATTACATAGGTAGCAAATAGCTAAATAAACTCCCCAATCTAATTAGAAAAACCCCAATCGAAATAATTAACCTAATCCCTTAATCCAATTAGGTTCACTCCAACTAGATCCAATATCTGATTAATCTTCCAATTAATCCTCAATCCAACTTCTCCTAAATCTAAACATAATCCAAACTCATCATAAATCCACAAATTCCAACCCAATACAAACCCTAATCACTCCAACACATACCAATAACGATCATGTATCCATTTACATAAATCATTCACCCAATAACCATCACAGAGTCAATTTCGGATTAGGTCTACCCATTAAAAATCTCCAACAACATAAATAGAACAATCTCTATTAATTTTGTTATTACTCCAGGTCAATCAACATATAAGACACCATTGGTTAAACTCCAATTCCAAACTCGTCCCCTTTTCATAAATCTGTCCACATGTTTATATGTAATCAAAACCAGACAAAATCTATAACCATTAGCAACCCTAACAAAACAGATCAATAATAGATCATAAGCACACTTACCCTGATGTGCAAACAGCGATCAGAAGTCTATCCCTTAGCCACACTTTGCCCTGTTGATATCAACCCTAGCAAAGAATCAATTCCTTCAAGAATCAATCCAATACATCAACAGAACAATCCCCTATTAACTAGGTACTGAACAAATCATACCTTAATTCCATGTCAATAACCCCTTCTCCAATGGTCCACCGGCCTAGTAACATTTCTTGTAACAAGTGGCTGATGACAGTGTAGATGGCAACAAAATCTCAGCTGGAACAGAAGCTCCATTGCTCGAAACCACAGCACCCAGGTGAGGCAATGAGGGATCGAATCTAGGGTTCAGATCCTCTTCCTTTTGACCGGCGATGGGTTGCTCGAAGCCGACGGTGCTGTGGCTCAGCATCGGCCTCCCACGGTATCAGCAGCCTACAGATGTCGGTGATCAACAAGGCGAGGGGATCAGGAGGAGTGGAAGAAGAAACAACGCCGTGATCGAATTGCTTCGGTGGTGATGAATCAACATCCCTTACACTCACGTGGCCGGAGGAGAAAGAGAATCAGGTTTCCGACGATGGATCTGCATCCCTTGCGCTCGCATGATCGGAGGAGAAAGAGAATCGACTGTCGACGATGGATCGGGAAGATGGGGAAATCGCAAGAAAAGGCAAAAAGGCTCGGGTTCGGTGGCAGGCCGTAGCTTGACCGCAAGAAGGGTGAGAGGCTCCACGCCGCGATAGGGAGAGGAAGGGGAAAGGCTCAGCCGGTGATGGAAGAAGTCTCTCCATCGTCGTTAGGTCGCCTGCTCGCGAGAGAGAAAGGGGAAGAGAAAGAAAAGTCGGGATCGGGGAAGGAGATAAGGAAGAAGAGGGATTAAGGATCGGAGGAAATAAAAGGGAAATTAGGGATTTGATTTTTATACCTTAGGTTAAATTTAATTAAACTCTAAGTTAAATTCTCAATCAACTCCCATTTAAATAGATAACCTAAATAGGCCTCCACTGTACCCTGAATCCATCCCCTCAAAACGGGTCATACGGACTCCGTTTAAATCCCGAAAAATTTCTAAAAATTCCTGAAAAATCCAATAAGATTTTTCATCCAATAATATTTATTATTTAATTTTTTTTTTCGGTATCTTACATTCTCCCCCACTAATAAAAATTTGGTCCCCAAATTTACTAGTCATCTTAGGGATCCTCATCCAAGGATAACATCCAAATCACATACTCATATACCACTCACTCCAAGTACACTAACCAAACAGCATCCTCATGTACTACTCCACCCTAGTATCATAAACATATCCCCTAACATGACAATCTACCTCCAAATGAATAGCGACGACTCTGTGAGCTATGAACTCACCCTATTCTCGCTACTCTCACTCTACAATCACTCTCACTCTGCAATCCACCCAACTGTGGATAAATCAAACACCTCTAAAATCCAAAATCTGCTGTGTCCACAGACAGAACCATGAGGTGAAATCACTGATCTCCATCCAATACAACCCTCAGAGATATACCATAAGGTCCAATAACCTCCCCCAGTATAATCCTAATACTCAATCCAAAAGAATTCGTCCCACAAACCGATGGCTAGGGAGCAAAGTCGTCACCCAATAATGATTACCCAAACCATCATATCCTCTCCATATCCTGGATAATCCCACAACAAAAGTCCGTCATAACATGCTCCCAACTCCACTTCAGTATCCAAATCAACGGAGATAATCCTACTAATCCCTGATGTTCAGCCTCCACTTGCTGACATAATAGACATCAAGCTACAAAATCCGCGATGTCTTTCTTCATATCGTTCCACCAATAAGAGTGCTCTAATGCCTCCACACATCAGATGTCACTCGAATGTAGTGCAAATCCAGATCAATGTGTTTCCTACAGTAACTCCTCCCTGATAAGAAGTGACTCGGGAACCCACATGATCTTCCCCGAAAATCAAGAATCTCATTCTCCTTACATGAGAAGTCTCACTACTAGCACGAGACTACTCCGCTCATGCTATATCGAAACTGCACCAACTCCCAGATACGATACATCTGTGTAGAGTACAAATCCGTCTACACTAAAAAGCATAACTAAGACGGTGCAGTTAACAACTTTTCGTCCAACTCCCAAAACTGATCTCGTAAGCGTCTATCAAGGAAAATTCCATACTCATCCTGAATAGTCCAGTCAACGGCATAACAATACTGGAGAAACCCTCAATCAATCTCCGATAACATCTAGTCAGATCAAGGAAGCTGCGAGTCTCCTGTATAGACTACGACTATTCCCCACTGATAACAACCTCTATCTCCTGTGGATCCACCGATATCCTCTACTAAACACAACGTGTCCCAAAAACTCGTAAAAGACAATCATAATACGTACTACTAACTTCACATATAGATGTTCCCGTCGAAACATCTCTAGAACTATGCGAAGCTAGTGTACGTGATCCACCTCGGATCGAGAATAGATCACAACATCACCAATAAGGACCGTGAAAACTGATCCAAACATCCTAATGATACCAAGTACATCGAGTCCATAAAACGTCTAGGGCACGGTATGCCTAAAATGGTAACACCAATGACCCATAATGTACGTACAATAGGCTCACTCAACCGTAGGATCCCCAACAACGAGTCTGTGATCGAATCACCCACTACAAATCACCAAATCCATATATATCACAGACATACTACACTCCATGTCACTATCAACATAAAACACCAAATAATAGATCATCAAATCAAATATCCACTAATAGATTATCAAAAGATAACATATCACCACACCTGATCTCACAATATCCACCAAACTCCAATCATCCTCAACATCAATCAATCATACCAGATAGTCCCCTAAACCAAGATAGAGTAAAAGGAAATCATCCAACCTTCAACACTCACTACCAACAAACTAAATGTATCCTAAAAAGTCTGTCAAATCTCATCATCTCCTCCTTTCTGATAATCAAATATCCATAGTAAAGGAATGCTAATTCAAAATCAAAGGGTCACACAATCTCTTGACTAAGAGTCTACTCATCCAAAGTGCATCAACATCACCCTCATAATCATCCTATATATATCCCTCGACAAAAGTCGATGAAAGGTCAAACCCTCTAATATGAGATATAGACTACAAGATCTGGTAAAATGATCACGTGGTCAAGGTCTTGAGCCATCTGATAGAGACAATGTTAGTGAGTCGTCTAACCATTGTCTTGTACCCCATCATACTGTGATTGCTCCATCTGAGGTTCAGTAACTTCCAGTATCGAGCAATCCACACAAGGTAAAAAAGTACTCTCTCTCCAAACACCTCAAGGAAATCACTAAGTGATGACCTGATCTCCAACAAAAAACATTCCCTGCTTCTTCCTTCACGTGGTACCGGGTCACGTAAAGGTTAAGCAGCTAACTTCAACTCTTTTACGTCAGTACAAATCATATATCCAAATGTACTCTCCAACTCATACACCCAAGTAACGATTGTATCTCATAAGTGTTAAGCACGTAGCCTTACACTTTTCCACACCGTGCAATATCCTATCTGAATGTACCTTCTAAGTCCTCCAACCAGGTACAGACAATCCATAGTCAAAGTCCCCATGGAATAGGATACGACAATCCTCTACAGGCTGACCAAGTCGACAATGGTATACGGCTAATTCAATCCTTTCTACACCGGTACAAGTCAAAATATCTAACCAAATATGAAACATCCCAAAGATAGGAACCTCTAAAAATAGAGTAAGTCAGCCCCCTACTGGTCGGACTAATAAAATAAATCGGTCAACTATTATCCAATCCAACAAGAGTAAATAAATCATCCACTGCTGAAACTAAGGCCAATCGATACCCAACTACTAAAGTCAACCAGGGTAAATCAGTCCTCGGTCCTCTACAGACATAACCAAAAAGAATCTAAATTAATCCTCTACTGATCGAACCGAAAAGAGTACGAAACCAACTAAGGTAAGTCAAACCACAACTACATCAGTCAATCAGGTAAATCAATCCGAAACTGATCGAACTAAAAGGAGTAAACCGGTACTCTACTAACTGAGTTCATATGAGTATATAGATATCATCCACTACGCAGCTAATAATAACAGAGACTGATATGTGACTCTAACGCTCAACCAACTAGTCGTAGTAGACACTAAAACAACTAGTAGTATGATATGACGAATCCTTTGAGACTGTAAATCCTTGATCTCCAATAGGGTCAACCGTGATCAGTGATTGACCCAACACATGAAATGCATGCAACAAATAACAAGACAGGTACTAGCAGAAGAGTACTAACACATGTCATAACAAACTATCATGGGCCACAATACATACACCAACAGAAATGTATGATAACAATATGCAAACAAACCTCCTATAGCCTGGAGATGTCCTGCTGCTGCCTGGTCCCAAAACCCGAAAGTCACATCAAGAAAACCGAAACACGAAATCCAAAAACACGAATAACAGGCATCGTACCTGCTCTGATACCAAAAATTGGTATCAAATAAATCTCGAAAATAGAACACAAAACAAAACAGGCATCGTACCCGCTCTGATACCACTAATTTGTCACGCCCCAAAGGAGTCTCTGCCAGACAAAAATCCGACAGCACCTCCTCTGTACGGCTGACAATCTGAAGCATCACTACAAGCAAAATACATCAGCCACATGCGGTTACAACCACATAGTTATATAATAACAGCCCACACTACTGGAATGAAACAATCACAACCACGCAGTTATATATAAAAACATCCTACAGGCTGCACTAAAACCAACACAATGGAAAAACGAAAACGAAAGCCCACACAAGACAAATAGATACAATGCATGCCTACAAGGCACAAATACAACACCAAAACTATAAGATAGCCACATGGCTATACACAATACAATGCCAAAAATAAGAAAAGAATATACAAAGAAAGCAGCGATCTTGATGTGGCCGACGACAGATACTCCAGCGACACTCCAACCATCTACGAAAACATAAATATATACATGCGGTGGTGAGTATAGGTAACTCAATGGGTAATAGAAAAGATAGTGCATGGTCTATCATAAAACATGGAGATCACAAGTATACAGCCCGTGGGGAATATGAACATGGTCATACTATCATAATCAATGCATCCGAACATACCGACATAATAACGACAATAAAGCGACAAGCAACTAACATAATGACAGATACAAACCCAACTGAATCGACACCGTACAATGATCGAGAACTCACTGGATCTCGCAGATATACACGTGACACACGAATATAAGTACTCGATATACATGTAAAATAAATGACATGTATGCATATGGCAACCAAATGCAACAATCATATCGCAAACAAATGCAACATACCACAAACACATGCAACTAGTATCTAGTAGGCATGTATGCAAATATAACCCCTGTGCACGGTCATCATATGCAAAATGCATGCATGCTCCATGGTCACCCCGCCACCTCTCAAACACCACCCCTGACGATGGCCGAGAGGCTTGGTCTGACGATTTACATGCTCCACTCCAATATATAGTGGTCGAGGCGATCGCTAGTAGTATCTAACTACATAGCATCGGGGTCTCGATCGCTTCACTGGCGGATCTCACTAAACCTGACCGGGTGGCACGCGAGGGACTATTACCAACTACCACTACCCATGAGTGGCAACGAATGTGTGGTACTAAAGATGACTCTCTCAACCACAAGGGAAGACAATCATGTGAGATGCAATGAATGATGATATATATATATAAAATCATCATCCATGCAATAACTCCAAACCTCATAAATACCTCCAACGTGAGTATAATCGTCATGATATCTCCACGTATCCCACCAAACATATGTACACACTACACATGTATAATCAACCAAAATCTCCAATAATCCCACCGATAAAAGATAAGTACAATCAACATGTATCCTCCAATAAAACACAACGGACATGTGTATACTCCGAACATACAATCAACACAACTCCTCCAAAAGTACATGACAAATACATGTGTACATACAACATGCAAATGCACGGTCAACAACAGATGACTCCTATAACACATACCCACCTATGTACAAACCACATCATATACCCATGGTAATACCAACAACCCGCAATCCTACAAGACATACTCTACACGTGTAATCACAAGTAGAGATATCAAAAGTGAATATATGAATTACATAGATCATCACAAGGGTCAAGCATAATGCAGGAAAAACAACAACCGATCATGATATAAGATAAAGCAACCTAATTCATCCAATAATAACCATGCACTAAGTACAAGAAAATCTACATAGAGGTCAAGGAAGAAATACCCGCCTTTATCTGTCGACCGCGTCAAACAATCCAATCCCATGTCGAGACGCTCGCCTCGAAATAAAATCCTGTGATCACATAATATATTTAGCTAATTACATAGGTAGCAAATAGCTAAATAAACTCCCCAATCTAATTAGAAAAACCCCAATCGAAATAATTAACCTAATCCCTTAATCCAATTAGGTTCACTCCAACTAGATCCAATATCTGATTAATCTTCCAATTAATCCTCAATCCAACTTCTCCTAAATCTAAACATAATCCAAACTCATCATAAATCCACAAATTCCAACCCAATACAAACCCTAATCACTCCAACACATACCAATAACGATCATGTATCCATTTACATAAATCATTCACCCAATAACCATCACAGAGTCAATTTCGGATTAGGTCTACCCATTAAAAATCTCCAACAACATAAATAGAACAATCTCTATTAATTTTGTTATTACTCCAGGTCAATCAACATATAAGACACCATTGGTTAAACTCCAATTCCAAACTCGTCCCCTTTTCATAAATCTGTCCACATGTTTATATGTAATCAAAACCAGACAAAATCTATAACCATTAGCAACCCTAACAAAACAGATCAATAATAGATCATAAGCACACTTACCCTGATGTGCAAACAGCGATCAGAAGTCTATCCCTTAGCCACACTTTGCCCTGTTGATATCAACCCTAGCAAAGAATCAATTCCTTCAAGAATCAATCCAATACATCAACAGAACAATCCCCTATTAACTAGGTACTGAACAAATCATACCTTAATTCCATGTCAATAACCCCTTCTCCAATGGTCCACCGGCCTAGTAACATTTCTTGTAACAAGTGGCTGATGACAGTGTAGATGGCAACAAAATCTCAGCTGGAACAGAAGCTCCATTGCTCGAAACCACAGCACCCAGGTGAGGCAATGAGGGATCGAATCTAGGGTTCAGATCCTCTTCCTTTTGACCGGCGATGGGTTGCTCGAAGCCGACGGTGCTGTGGCTCAGCATCGGCCTCCCACGGTATCAGCAGCCTACAGATGTCGGTGATCAACAAGGCGAGGGGATCAGGAGGAGTGGAAGAAGAAACAACGCCGTGATCGAATTGCTTCGGTGGTGATGAATCAACATCCCTTACACTCACGTGGCCGGAGGAGAAAGAGAATCAGGTTTCCGACGATGGATCTGCATCCCTTGCGCTCGCATGATCGGAGGAGAAAGAGAATCGACTGTCGACGATGGATCGGGAAGATGGGGAAATCGCAAGAAAAGGCAAAAAGGCTCGGGTTCGGTGGCAGGCCGTAGCTTGACCGCAAGAAGGGTGATGGAAGAAGTCTCTCCATCGTCGTTAGGTCGCCTGCTCGCGAGAGAGAAAGGGGAAGAGAAAGAAAAGTCGGGATCGGGGAAGGAGATAAGGAAGAAGAGGGATTAAGGATCGGAGGAAATAAAAGGGAAATTAGGGATTTGATTTTTATACCTTAGGTTAAATTTAATTAAACTCTAAGTTAAATTCTCAATCAACTCCCATTTAAATAGGTAACCTAAATAGGCCTCCACTGTACCCTGAATCCATCCCCTCAAAATGGGTCATACGGACTCCGTTTAAATCCCGAAAAATTTCTAAAAATTCCTGAAAAATCCAATAAGATTTTTCATCCAATAATATTTATTATTTAATTTTTTTTCGGTATCTTACATTCTCCCCCACTAATAAAAATTTGGTCCCCAAATTTACTAGTCATCTTAGGGATCCTCATCCAAGGATAACATCCAAATCACATACTCATATACCACTCACTCCAAGTACACTAACCAAACAGCATCCTCATGTACTACTCCACCCTAGTATCATAAACATATCCCCTAACATGACAATCTACCTCCAAATGAATAGCGACGACTCTGTGAGCTATGAACTCACCCTATTCTCGCTACTCTCACTCTACAATCACTCTCACTCTGCAATCCACCCAACTGTGGATAAATCAAACACCTCTAAAATCCAAAATCTGCTGTGTCCACAGACAGAACCATGAGGTGAAATCACAGATCTCCATCCAATACAACCCTCGAGATATACCATAAGGTCCAATAACCTCCCCAAGTATAATCCTAATACTCAATCCAAAAGAATTAGTCCCACAAACCGATGGCTAGGGAGCAAAGTCGTCACCCAATAATGATTACCCAAACCATCATATCCTCTCCATATCCCGGATAATCCCACAACAAAAGTCCGTCATAACATGCTCCCAACTCCACTTCAGTATCCAAATCAACGGAGATAATCCTACTAATCCTGATGTTCAGCCTCCACTTGTCGACATAATAGACATCAAGCTACAAAATCCGCGATGTCTTTCTTCATATCGTTCCACCAATAAGAGTGCTCTAATGCCTCCACACATCAGATGTCACTCGAATGTAGTGCAAATCCAGATCAATGTGTTTCCTACAGTAACTCCTCCCGATAAGAAGTGACTCGGGAACCCACATGATCTTCCCGAAAATCAAGAATCTCATTCTCCTTACATGAGAAGTCTCACTACTAGCACGAGACTACTCCGCTCATGCTATCGAGCACCAACTCCCGGATATACGTACATGTAGAGTACAAATCCTCCTACACTAAAAAGCATAACTAAGCAGTGGTGCTTAACAACTTTCGTCCAACTCCCAAAACCGATCTCGTGTCTATCAAGGAAAATTCCATACTCATCACGAATAGTCTCAGCGACATAACATAATCTGGAGAAACCCTCAATCAATCTCCGATAACATCTAGTCGGATCAAGGATGCGAAGTCTCCGTATAGACTACGACTATTCCCCAACAACCTCTATCTGTGGATCCACCGATATCCTCTACTAAACACAACGTGTCCCAAAAACGTAGAAAGACAATCATAATATTACTAACTTCACATATGTTTCCTCGAAACATCTCTAGAACTATCGCTGGTACCGTGATCCCTCGGATCGAGAATAGATCACAACATCACCAATAAGGACGGTGAAAACTGATCCAAACATCCTAATGATACCAAGTACATCGAGTCCATAAACGCGTCTAGGGCGGTATGCCTAAAATGGTAACACCAATGACCCATAATGTATAGGCTCACTCAACCGTAGGATCCCAACAATAGTCGAGAGAATCACCCACTACAAATCACCAAATCCATATATATCACGGACATACTACACTCCATATCAACATAAAACAATAATAGATCATCAAATCAAATATCCACTAATAGATTATCAAAAGATAACATATCACCACACCTGATCTCATAATATCCACCAAACTCCAATCATCCTCAACATCAATCAATCATACCAGATAGTCCCCTAAACCAAGATAGAGTAAAAGGAAATCATCCAACCTTCAACACTCACTACCAACAAACTAAATGTATCCTAAAAAGTCTGTCAAATCTCATCATCTCCTCCTTTCTGATAATCAAATATCCATAGTAAAGGAATGCTAATTCAAAATCAAAGGGTCACACAATCTCTTGACTAAGAGTCTACTCATCCAAAGTGCATCAACATCACCCTCATAATCATCCTATATATATCCCTCGACAAAAGCTGATGAAAGGTCAAACCCTCTAATATGAGATATAGACTACAAGATCTGGTAAAATGATCACGTGGTCAAGGTCTTGAGCCATCTGATAGAGACAATGTTAGCTGAGTCGTCTAACCATTGTCTTGTACCCCATCATACTGTGATTGCTCCATCCGAGGTTCAGGAACTTCAGATGTCGAGCAATCCACAAAATAAAAAGTACTCTCCAAACACCTCAAGGAAATCACTAAGTGATGACCCGATCTCCAACAAAAACATCCTTCTTCCTTCTCACGTGGTAGGGGTCACGTAAGGTTAAGCCTAACTTCAACTCTTTTACGTCAGTAATCATATATCCAAATGTACTCTCCAACTCATACACCCAAGTAACGATTGTATCTCATAAGTGTTGTAATTATGCACACTTTTCACACCGGCAATATCATGTACCTTCTAAGTCCTCCAACCAGTACGACAATCCATAGTCAAAGTCCCCATGGAATAGGATACGACAATCCTCTACAGGCACCAAGTCGACAATGGTATGGCTAATTCAATCCTTCTACCTAGTACAAGTCAAAATATCTAACCAAATATGAAACATCCCAAAGATAGGAACCTCTAAAATAGAGTAGTACAGCCCCCTTTGGAATAAAATAAATCGGTCAACTATTATCCAATCCAACAAGAGTAAATAAATCATCATCATGAAACTAAGGCCAATCGATAACTACTAAAGTCAAGGGTATCGGTCCTCGGTCCTCTACGACATAACCAAAAAGAATCTAAATTAATCCTCTACCGATCGACCGAAGAAGCAGAACCAACTAAGGTAAGTCAAACCACACCACTACGAGTGTAATCAATCAAACCGGTCAGAACTAAAAGGAGTAAACCTCACTCTAACCGAGTTCATATGGTATATAGATATCATCCACCTAATAATGAGTACTTGTGACTCTAGCAGACCAACCAACTAGTCGTAGTAGACACTAAAACAACTAGTAGTATGATATGAGACGAATCCTTTGAGACCGAATTGATCTCCATAGGTCATGATTGGACCCACAAATGCATGACAACAAATAACAAGTACTAGAGAGTACTAACTAACACATGTCATAACAAACTATCATGGGCCAATATACACAAAATGTATGATAACAATATGCAAACAAACCTCCTAGATGTCCCTTTCGTCCCAAAACCCGAAAGTCACATCAAGAAAACCAACCACGAAATCCAAAAAATATCGTGCACCTCGATACCAAAATTGGTATCAAATAAATGAAAATAGATAAGCAGGCGCCAGCTCATACCAACTAATTTGTCACGCCCAAGTCTCGCATAAAATCCGGCACCTCTCATCATGACCGCAGTCACATCACTACACAGCAAATCTCGTATGCGGTGGAATATTTATATACACAACCCTTATAATAATACCCATACATGGAATGAAACAATCACAACCACGAGTTATATGCACCATTTTGCGCTCACGCGGAAACAAGCCCACACAAGACAAATAGATACAATGCATGGCAGAAAGCAAACACAAATACAACACCAAAACTATAAGATAGCCACATGGCTATACACAAATACAATGCCAAAAATAAGAAAAATATAAAAGCAAAGAAGGATGCAAAGGCGAGAAGGGATACTCGGACGACACGAGCGATCGATACTCCGAAAACCTAACCATCACATAAAAATACATGCGATGGTGGTATAGGTAACGGTGGGTAATAGAAAAGATGTGCAGTCTATACATAACATGAAGATCACAAGTATACGGAGTGAATATGAACATAAGTATCATACATAATCAATGCATCAATCATATACAATACCGACATAATAACACATATAACAACTAACAATCTGATAACAATCGGAATACAAACCCAATGATCGACACAGTACAATGATCGAAACTCAGGATGCAATGACACCCGGATACACACCGTACTGCAATATAAGTACGATCGCATATACATGTAAATAAATGACATGTATGCAACAGGCAGCAACAAATGCAACAATCATATCGCAAACAAATGCAACATACCACAAACACATGCAACTAGTATCTAGTAGGCATGTATGCAAATATAACCCCGGATGCACCGTGCATCATATGCAAAAGTGCATGCATGCTCCATGGTCACCCCGCCACCTCTCCGAACACCACGACCTGTATGGGAGGCTTAGTGGAGACATTGGTACTACCCTCCGACCCACTATATAGTGGTCGCGGACGATCACATCTCTAGCCTATCTAACTACATATCAGTCACTGCTCTGGCGAGCTCACTAAACCTGGCGGGTGGTGGCACAACAGGACTAGCTCCACTCCAACTACCACTACCCATGAGTGGCCGAATGGGCGGCTAAAAACCACCGATGACTCTCTCAACCACAAGGGAGACAGCGGTCGTCATCGATGCAATGAATGATGAACATGATATATATATATAAAATCATCATCCGATAACTCATCATAAATCAACCTCCCAAATCGACATGATATCTCCACGTATCCCACCAAACATATGTACACACTACACATGTATAATCAACCAAAAATCTCCAATAATCCCACCAGACACATGTACACAAAAGATAAGTACAATCAACATGTATCCTCCAATAAAAACACAACGGACATGTGTATATACTCCGAACATACAATCAACACAACTCCTCCAAAAGTACATGACAAATACATGTGTACATACAACATGCAAATGCACGGTCAACAAGATGACTCCTATAACACATACCCACCTATGTACAGTCCACATCATATACCCAATCAGCATGGTAATACCAACAACCCGACAATCCCTACAAGACATACTCTACACGTGTAATCACAACAGAGTAGATATCAAAAGTGAAGACTGTATATGAATTACATAGATCATCACAAGGGTCAAGCATAAGTATCATGCAGGAAAAACAACAACCGATCATGATATAAGATAAAGCAACCTAATTCATCCAATAATAACCATGCACTAAGTACAAGAAAATCTACATAGAGGTCAAGGAAGAAATACCCGCCTTTATCTGTCGACCGCGTCAAACAATCCAATCCCATGTCGAGACGCTCGCCTCGAAATAAAATCCTGTGATCACATAATATATTTAGCTAATTACATAGGTAGCAAATAGCTAAATAAACTCCCCAATCTAATTAGAAAAACCCCAATCGAAATAATTAACCTAATCCCTTAATCCAATTAGGTTCACTCCAACTAGATCCAATATCTGATTAATCTTCCAATTAATCCTCAATCCAACTTCTCCTAAATCTAAACATAATCCAAACTCATCATAAATCCACAAATTCCAACCCAATACAAACCCTAATCACTCCAACACATACCAATAACGATCATGTATCCATTTACATAAATCATTCACCCAATAACCATCACAGAGTCAATTTCGGATTAGGTCTACCCATTAAAAATCTCCAACAACATAAATAGAACAATCTCTATTAATTTTGTTATTACTCCAGGTCAATCAACATATAAGACACCATTGGTTAAACTCCAATTCCAAACTCGTCCCCTTTTCATAAATCTGTCCACATGTTTATATGTAATCAAAACCAGACAAAATCTATAACCATTAGCAACCCTAACAAAACAGATCAATAATAGATCATAAGCACACTTACCCTGATGTGCAAACAGCGATCAGAAGTCTATCCCTTAGCCACACTTTGCCCTGTTGATATCAACCCTAGCAAAGAATCAATTCCTTCAAGAATCAATCCAATACATCAACAGAACAATCCCCTATTAACTAGGTACTGAACAAATCATACCTTAATTCCATGTCAATAACCCCTTCTCCAATGGTCCACCGGCCTAGTAACATTTCTTGTAACAAGTGGCTGATGACAGTGTAGATGGCAACAAAATCTCAGCTGGAACAGAAGCTCCATTGCTCGAAACCACAGCACCCAGGTGAGGCAATGAGGGATCGAATCTAGGGTTCAGATCCTCTTCCTTTTGACCGGCGATGGGTTGCTCGAAGCCGACGGTGCTGTGGCTCAGCATCGGCCTCCCACGGTATCAGCAGCGTGGCCGGAGGTGAAAGAAGAAACAGGTTTCCGGTGATGAATCACACTCACGTGGCCGGAGGAGAAAGAGAATCAGGTTTCCGACGATGGATCTGCATCCCTTGCGCTCGCATGATCGGAGGAGAAAGAGAATCGACTGTCGACGATGGATCGGGAAGATGGGGAAATCGCAAGAAAAGGCAAAAAGGCTCGGGTTCGGTGGCAGGCCGTAGCTTGACCGCAAGAAGGGTGAGAGGCTCCACGCCGCGATAGGGAGAGGAAGGGGAAAGGCTCAGCCGGTGATGGAAGAAGTCTCTCCATCGTCGTTAGGTCGCCTGCTCGCGAGAGAGAAAGGGGAAGAGAAAGAAAAGTCGGGATCGGGGAAGGAGATAAGGAAGAAGAGGGATTAAGGATCGGAGGAAATAAAAGGGAAATTAGGGATTTGATTTTTATACCTTAGGTTAAATTTAATTAAACTCTAAGTTAAATTCTCAATCAACTCCCATTTAAATAGATAACCTAAATAGGCCTCCACTGTACCCTGAATCCATCCCCTCAAAACGGGTCATACGGACTCCGTTTAAATTCTGAAAAATTTCTAAAAATTCCTGAAAAATCCAATAAGATTTTTCATCCAATAATATTTATTATTTAATTTTTTTTTTCGGTATCTTACACTTGGGTTGTATCATATATACGTTTTCGAGAAGGTTTCCATTAAGGAAGGTTGTTTTTACATCTATCTGTCATATCTCATAATCATAATGAGGAGTATCCGAATGGATTTAAGCATAGCTACTGGTGAAAATATTTTGTCATAGTCAATTCCTTGCCTTTGACGATAGTCTTTTGTCACTAATCTTGCTTTGTAGGTAATTACATTATCATCCACGTCAGTTTTCTTCTTGAAAATCTATTAACACTCAATAGGCGTAATGTCTTTAGGTGGGCCCACTAAGTTCCAAACTTATTTTTTATATATGAAATCCATTTCCGATTTCATGGGTGTAAGCCACTTATCCCTTTCTAAATTTTTTAAAACTTCTTCATAATCAATAGGGTCCTCATAGTTAATAAGTAACACGCAATTCTATTCACTTATGAGAGATCCATATCTTTCAAGAATATTGTGTGTCCTACGAGATCATGAAGAGGTTGTGTTACCATAGGTTCAACAGATGGTTCATCATTATGAGTAATCGATTGTGGTTCTCAATCAAACATCTCTTCAGTGTCTATTAGAGTCTATTGAATTTTATCAAGTTGAACCATACTCCCACTTGTTTCTCATAAGAGAAACTCTCTGTCTACGAACACAACATGCCTTAAAACAAATACTTTTTATTTCAAGGGATTATAAAATTGGTAATCCTTTTTTTCTTAGGGTAACCAACAAATAGACACTTATCAGACTTAGTGTTTAACTTGTCTGATACAGTCGTCTTCACATAAGCAGGACAACCTCATATCTTCAAGTGAGATAGAGGAGGTTTCTTACTAGCCCATAGTTTAAATGGAGTAGCAGAGATTGCCTTAGTCGGGACTCTGTTTAGTAAGTAAACAGTTGTCTCGAATGCATAACCCCAAAAGGTTTTAGGAAGACTTACATGAGTCATCATTGACCTAACCATATCCAACAAGGTTCGATTTCACCTTTTAGATACACCATTATGTTGTGGCGTATAAGGTGAAGTCTATTGAGATAATATTCCATTGTCCCTCATATAATCTTGAAACTCATGGCTTAAGTATTCACCACCTTAATCGGATCGAAATATCTTAATACTTTTACCAAGTTATTTCTCTACTTAATTTTTGAATTCTTTGAATTTTTCAAAAGCTTCAGACTTGTGTTTCATAAGATACATATAACCAAATCGTGAGTGATCATCGATAAAGGTGATAAAGTAGCTATACTCTCCTAGTGCTTGAGTTAACATTGGTTCACATACATTGGTATGTATGAGACCAAATAACTCTTTGATTAGTTCACCATTTCTAGTAAAAGGAAATTTTGTCATCTTACTTTTTAAATATGAATCACATGTATCAAATAAATCTATATCAAATAATTCCATAATTGCAAGTCTTTTCAATTCGGATAAGTGTTTCTTATTTATATGGCCAAGGAGACAATACCATGAATAGCAGGTTATTTGATCATCTTTTCGAGCACGTTTGCTGCTCATTTAGATATTGAATATATCGCTGGATATATCTAACGTACAGATGTCATTGCATAAAGTTTTCATACCGTAAAAAACATCATTTAAAGTTATATAACAACAATTATTGCTAAAAGTCAAATGAAAATCTTTTCTATTTAAATAAGAAATAGAAACAATGTTCTTTATTAATGCAGGAATGAAATAACAATTATCCAGTTCAAAGATGAGTCCATTAGGTAGATTTAACAAATATGTTCTGATGGCAATAACTGTAACTTTTACTCCATTGCCAACTCATAGATTTATTTCTCCCTTGACGAGTCTTCTGCTATTCCTTAACCTGTATGTCATTACATATATGTGAGTCATACCCGGAATCCAATATCCAAGTGTTAGAAAAAATAATATGATAATCAATAACAAAAATACCTAAAGTAGTAGGGCATCGAATGTCTTCTTCTTCACAAACTTAAGATAAATCTTACATTTTCTTTGCTAGCGTTTCATATCTTGCCACAATGATGACATGAGTCTTTTGTTGTCGGTTCTACTATCTTGGCCTTTTTCTTCTTCCTAGTGTCCTAATGATTTGGTTTCCTCTTAAAAATTTTCTTTGAGGAGTCTACTAACATCAATGTCTTCTATTCTTTCTTTATAGAAAGTTCCACATCTTTGAGCATGTTGATCAATTCTAGAATTGTGGATTCAATGTGGTTATCTGGTAGTTCAGCACAAACTGTGAATAGATGTTGAGTAACCTGTGCATAATTAAGTTAATACTTAATTCATGATCTAATGCAAATCCAAGTGATCTAAAACATTCAATGTAGCCATTCATCTTCAGCACAAATTGTACCGCAGTTGAACCCTCCTGCATCTTAGAACAAAAGAGTATCTTGGTAACCTCGAACCATTCAGATCTAGCTTACTCATCAAATAGCTCACACAAATAAAAAACAATTGTATAAGCATCCATATGCTCATGTTGTTTTTATAGTTTAGGAGATATCAAGGCCAACATGATGTAACTTGCAAGCTCAGAATTAGCCATATGCTTTTCAAAAGTCAATATTTGATATGGTGCTGCATTATCTGCTATATTTGTGGGAAGTGACTTTTCAAGGACATATACTAGCTTCTCAACCTTGAGAACAATTCTCATGTTTCGAAACCAGTTCAAGAAGTTCAACCCATTCAGTTTGTTCAAGTCCATCAACAAATGTAAATTCAAATACGTCATAATTAAATGATTAACCTAGAAATATAAAAATGAGAATATATAAGAGAGATGATTTTATTATGTAAACAATTTACATAGAATAAAATTCTCACTTATTTATCGAATTCAAGAGCCCTTACTTTGAGTTCAGAAGATTGTAGGTGTTCTCCATGTTAGAGTATATACTAAAAGTCTAGCTTTTATAAACATTTATTTTGAAATAAAGAATCACATTGGTCAAAAATGTCTACATTTATATGCTAAGTATAGTTGTTCAATTAATTTATATTGTGGATAATATGGTGTGTGGTGTCACACACAGAAGATCATGTTATCGATTCTTTATAAACTATAAACAGTAGCTCACGACTAAGATGGAAAGGAACAAACCATTAGAATAGTTGTAGTGTAATTAGGTATTAGTTTATCTTGACTAATATATTACACTAGTACACTCTGAGTGTATTGAGCAGGATCATTTAAGGTAAGTTCTTTTTGTACTGACTTAATAAAAGAACAAGACCTTAGTTATTATGGAAGTGTGTGCTCTTAATCCTAATATAATAACAAGAACATATATTTAGTATTCATTTCTTTAACTTATCAAAGGGTGAGATTTAGTTCGATAAATCAATAGGCCCGATAAGTTGGGAAATGACATTACTTATAGTGTATGTTGTTAATTATAGAAGGAAACTGTGTTTTAGTAATCTAGGTTGATAATGTCCCCAAGAGGAGCTCATAAGGATTGTTATGTTAAACCCTGCAGGTGGACTTAGTCCAACATGATGATAAGGTTGAGTAGTACTACTCTTGGACTAAGACATTAATTAAAATGAGTTGTCAGTAACTCAATTAATTAGTGGACATCCGATATCTTAAACACAGGGAGATTAACACACTCATGATAAGAAGGAGCCCATAATGTAATTTGGGATTGGTGCGGTAGTGCAATAATAACTCTAGTGGAATGTAGCCTCATTAATGCTTCACATCCACCCATGAAAAGCCCATCTTAGTGTCCAAGAGGGGGCCGACCCAAGGCTTGGTGACCAAGCCATGGGCCGGCCACCACTCTCTCTAAGGGGTCTGACCACAATTAATTTTGAAGGGGTCGGCCACATAATTCAAATTATGAGAGGTGTTTTGAAATTTTAAAATCTTCTCTTTGTAGATATCTACAAGTTTTAGAAGAGAGATTTTAAATTATAAAACTTATTTGAATTAGGCCACATGATTTAAAAGAAAGTTTAAAAGTTTTAAAACTATCAAATATACCAATTACATATCACATATATACAACTATCACATTATACTATTAACTAATTGATATTTGCATAAACATTAGGTTGCTAACACATTAACAAGTATACATTAAATGCATATCACCTAACTTCACCTCTACCTACGTTAACTTTGGCTTTGGCACAATAAATCAATGCTTCAAGTGAAAATCAATCCGTTAATCATGAGATCGTATCTCAATGGTTCGAACATATTTAATTTCAGGTTGAGCTTGGCTTTGACACAACAACTCAAATAAGTAATCAAACTCTGGTTCTTACCATATTAACGGAAGGTGTAGGTTTAATATTTTGTAAGGGATTTAGGTCTCATCGTTATCATGTATATGATTTACCTATATGACATCACATGCATGACATAAATGATAATATGTTACATCACATGTGATGCAGATATACCAATGAGGCCCAGAGGTAATTGTCGAGAAGATAGAGGGCATTTTGGTCTTTACATTCATTAAGGGTTGGGTTTTAGGGGAGCCCTATTCACAACAAAAGGAGGGGAGGGGGATTTTTCCCAACCATCGCCACTAGGGATACAGGAGGAAGCTTGGGGTTTTTCCAGTGTCGCTGCCACCACAGCCACGCCCACGACTGCTCTACTCAAGCCATCTCGGCTGCCGCCCTCCCTCTCTTGGCGAGACCTCTTCGGCATCTTCGACCTCGACGACGGAGGGAAGATCCCCCAACCTAAGCTCGAGGACTGCCTTCATTACCTTATTCTCGATTCACCCTCCACCGACGAGGTCGCCCAACTGGCCGCCGACATCAATTGTGACAGCGATAACTGCCTCAGCCTCAACAAGTTCTCCGCGCCTGAGGCCGGCGGCGGCCCCTGCCTCGTCGGGGCAGATCTGAGCCCCACACCACCTTTGCCATCTGTGACTCCGACGGTAACGGGAAGATCTCGACAGAGGAGCTGCTCAAATTTCTCGGGGACGCTAGGCGCCCCGCATTGCAATCTCTTTCACCAGCAGGCGCTCTGCGCAGCAGCCCCCTCGTCGGCAGCCTCCATGTGTCGACCATCCACGGGTCGACAGTTCACATGCTGACTCCACCCTTGTTTCAGCCTTCGTGCCGCTATTGTATTTCATCCTACGAGCCGCTGTTGTATTCTGGCCTTCATGCCGCATTTCTGACCTGCAAGCCATTGCTGTAATTAGATGGCACGCCATCCTGTGGATCCATATCGCATCCGGCTCCGAGCCGCCGGATCCAACTACTCATCTGGTGGGCATTTATCTACTCTTCAGGGCAGAGATGATTCGATCAACATCATGACCAGCTCACCGATCTATCCGAGGGCGCCCCCTCCCGGGGCCAGGGTACGCCATCGTACTCATCTTGTATTATTTCATGGTTCTAATATTATTCGACTGCTTATATATTCATGGGATATGCCTCGAGCATCGGGATGCCAGAGGCCAGGGCAACCCTCGTCACTAGCTACAGGTAGCATTTACCAGAGGTCTTCCGACGACGTAGTCAATACAGAAGACAGCTCACCTTTCGGGTCATGACAACTTGGTTAGTATTCCAGCCACGTCATCGATAGTTTTATATTCTCAGATTCCTGATAGGATCAGCATGAATGACATATAAAATGATATTACACATCACACACATAACATAAATGGCATGACAAATTGCACGCATGTCAAAATGATGATATGCATCTACATGACATACAAGTATAGTGTAAATAATTTAATAGTTGTCATAATATTATCTGAAAATAAAATGTCTTAAAATCTGATTTCATAAATCAAGATTTCTTTAATTAAATTAGGAAATAAATTACTAAAATTTAATTACATATTTTATTAAGAAAATAATTCTCTATTAAAAAAATTTAATTAATTAAGAAATAATTTTTTAAATTTAAATTTTGTAAAAAATTAGGAAATATATAATTATAATTTCTTAACTAATTCAGAAACTTTCAAATATAAAAATTTTCAAATTTCTTAACAATCAGAAAACTTTCCAAAATTAAATTTTTTATTAATAAATTTAGAATATTTCCAAAATTTAACATTTTTAAATTTATTTTTACAGAATATTTTTAAAAATAAAAAATTTTAAATTTTTAAGAAACTTTTTAAAAATAAAATTTTCTAACAAAATAGGAAACTTTCTAAAATTAAAAATTCATAATAAAAATTTTAAAAAATTATAGAAAATAAATTATGAGTAAATTTATTTTACATAATATTTCTAAAACCGAAATTTTCAAAAATTTTGAAGAAACTTTTCAAAAATAGAATTTTCTAATAAATTGGGGAATTTTTCCATAAACAGAAATTCGTAATAAAAATTTTAAAAAAAATCCAGAAAATAAATTATGACTAAATTTATTTTTACAAAATATTTCCAATACTGAAAATTTTCAAATTTTTTAAGAAACTTTCTAAAAATTGAATTTCCTAAGAAATTAGGAAACTTTCCAAATATAGAAATTTGTAATAAAAATAAAAAAAATCCAGAAAATAAATTATGACCAACTATGACTTATAAAATATTTTTTACGATTATGTCGAAGTACGGTTGGGCTCTTATACCACTGTTGGGGTTATGAGTCTAATACGAATGCGTGCTTTAAACGTTTTTACAAAACATGCGTAGTGGAAAAATAAAAATATAATAAATTCTTAATTTATTACAACACACCCACGCATGCGATATACAACACGTGCAGACATAGTCACACAATAAAATTTTATGAATAAAAGAATAAAATTATTAGGCATACCTTATGAATAATACGAAGGGGAAAGAGCATCAACTTTAGCGACGTTCAAAAACCTCGCCTCTATTCGTGTCCATGCTGAGATCTTCAAGACAACTCCGGTGAGCAACAAGGTTTGCATCCGATTGGTACTAGCAAAGTGTAGAGGCGATACGATCTAAGAGAAGAAGAAGAAGCGGAGAAGCTTTGGAAGAAAAATCTTCCTTGGCTTCTTGGTGGTCGGCGGCAAGGATAGGGAGAGGAGAGAAAGGGTGGCTAGGGTTTTCCAAAAACCTAAACCAATGAACCTATGTTTTTTTTTATGTTTTTCCTTAAAGAGGAGTATTTATAAACCTCTAAATGACTTGGGGAGCAAGTCATCTCTTCAACCTAATAAGCAAAACTAAACTGATCCATTACTATTAAGAATAAGTTTGGTTCAAAATCAAACCATCTTAGTTCATAATTAAACCAAACCTATTTTGTTTATTATTAAACCAAGTTGTTTTATAACTAAACCAAACTCCTTTTGGTTTATTATCAAATCATTATGAAATCATATCTTCTATAATAGTCATGGCTCATCTACACTTAAATTTCGATAAATATCTTTCCATATTTATCTTTTATTTGGTCTAACCAAGCATCTTATCTCTTGATATGAGAATCGAATTTTCAAACTTGTTTTACATCTTTCAGATACTCGTAGTGTGTGTGACCTAATAACTTTTAGGTATCTTGGCCGTCAACAATTAACTATTTAATTATAGATAGATCATGAGTAACACCTAGTAGTACATTATGATCTCCACTTAACTAGAAAATTATAGTTGATTTGAGAATAAGTTATGAACCCTTCAACAGTTACAGTGAGTCTTGCATCATTCCTTTCACTCGTATTATACTTACTTGGTTCAGGACATGGTCTATGTGTATGTCTCTACTAGACTGACTATGTCACACCTAGCGTAAGTAATATTTGTTAGAACCCTTGGCGGTCGGCTAGAGGGGGGTGAATAGTGTACAAATCAAGCAAACGAACCTTTCTCGGACTTATAACTTAGAATAAAACACTTGTACAGACAAAATAAGAAAAAAACTAAAAAATAGAGACACGGAGAATTTTACTTGGTTACAAGCGAGGAGATTGTTAATCCAAGGAATAAAGTCGCGCTAATTTCTCCTTCAGACAGAGAAGCCTCTTTACAACAATGAAGCACAGAAAGATGAAGCTAAAATAGACAAAGAAGCGTGTACAAGTGTTTCTTGAATAATTCTTGTTGTTTTTAGCTTCTGGCAGCAAGGCTACTTATATAGCCCTGCTCGGGGCGCCTGGAAGGGTTCCAGGCACCAGAAGTGAGATAGAACTCTATCCCCGATGCAATGGTCAAAGACCACGTCAAAACTAATAAAACCTGGGTTCCGAGCGCTCAGAAAGGTTTCGGGCGCCCCGGACTACTCCGGGCGCCCAGAATGGTTCCAACCGCTCCGGACTGCTTCGAGCGCCCGGAATGGTTCTGGGCACCCTGAAGGGGAAAGTCAACATTTTGTTGACTTTCTCTCCGGGCCTCCAACTTCAGCTTCGCTTGCTTCGGTCCAGGTCTTCCGCTCTGGCTCCGCTCGCTTGGGTGATTTCGGCCATCCGGAATAGGACTCACCCGAACCCAACTTCCGGCCTTCTCCTCGAGCAAGCTTCCGCTCCGACTTCTCGTCCCTCGAAGCTGCGTCTTTTGCTCGACTTCCTGCGCTAAAAATTCCTGCACACTTAGACACAGGGTTAAATAGAACCTAACTTAACTTGTTTGATCACATCAAAACAACCTTAGGGTACCAACAATCTCTCCCTTTTTGATGTGAGCAACCCAAGTTATGTTAGGGTAAACCAACATAAAGTAAAAGAAATAAATTTTGCAATAAAAGTGCAAAAAATTGAAAAAGGTTAAACTTCCTCCCCTAGACTTAATCTTCCCTTCTTCCCCTTTGATCACGTAAAAAAATGGGGTACCAAAAAAAATCTAAGGGTATTTTTTTTTAAAAGAAATGGTTTTTATGAAACTCTGATTTTCAAACAATTTTTAAAAACTTATCAAGTTTTTGCAAACTTTGAAAATTTTGAAAATTATTTTAATATCACTTAGAAAAACTTGCAATAATTTTAGAAACTTTAAGTTTTGCAAAAAAAAAAAAATTTAAGTAAGAAGAAAAAATGTTCTAAGTTAAAAACACTGTAAAATGTTTGAGTAACTATTTAAAGTATTATTTAATTACATTTAAATACTTTTGTCAGTTAGTCAATTAAACATTTTATTTCATTAATTAGCTTTCAAGCTGTGGCGAGACACTAGGCCTTCTTGGTTATTGGAGCAACAACCACTTTCTAGACAAAGCCTCTTAAGGAAATCAAATATTTAATTTTCTCACTGAAAACGCTAATTCCAATTATGATTTTAATTTATATAAGATTTTGGAACCCAATATAAGTTCCTTCTAACTGGATTAATTAAAAATCTATTCAGAATATATTTCTGAAATTTTTTCCTAATTTGTCCATTGTGGTAATTAAAATACCAGTTCAAATTATATTTTCTAATATTTTGATTTTTAACATTTAAGCATGCACGAAAAAGTCTTCTACTTGTATTTTCAATTTATCATTTTTCAATTTTAATTTTTTAAAATCTTCTAATAAACAAGATTTGGCTAGAATTTGCTTTAATTCTTTATTTTCTTTTTTTTTTTAGTTTGTAACAGTCTTTAGATAATAATTTAATAAATTTAAATAAATTATCGGGAGGAAGAGATTTTACCTAACTTACCTTGTTAATCTCGTTATCCGTAGCTCCCCCTGAACTGCTGCTTTCTTCTGATGTCGCTCCCCCTTCATTGATACTCTCGATGCTCATTTTGGACGAGCTTACTTCGTATTCGTCTTCTTGATGACTTGCCACTAATGCAAGTTCGGCGATGTATTCAATTTCCGATTTGGACGATGTTTCGTCCCACGTCGCCTTGAGAGTCTTGTATTTGTTCGATTGGACAGGCTTCTTGTTCTTTCCTTTGTCCTTGTCCTTGATCTTTAACTTAGGGAAGTTATCTTTAACATGACCTTTTTCATTGCAGTGGTAGCATCTGATTGTTCTTTTCTTTCTACCTTGCAGATGGCTAATTTTTCTAGATTTAACTAATTTTTTAAATCATCTTACCATCATTCGTTTCATCATTGTCTAGGGAGAATTCTGAATCTTGTTCGTCCATCTTAGCCTTGAGGACAATATTGTGCTTCAACTCCTTCTTTGAATATACACATCTCGTTTCATAGATTTCAAATGTTGAAAACATTTCTTCTAAGGTGACAGCTTTTAAATCTTTAGAAATATAGTAAGCATCTACTAATGATTCCCACTCAATAGATCTAGGAAATGCATTAAGTGTGTACCTTAGAAAATCTCAATTGCTTACTTTTTCTCCGAGATTTGTGAGTCTGGTGATTAGTTCCTTTATTCTCGATTGAAGATGTGCAACAGTTTCTTCTACTTCCAGTTTTATGTTGCTTTCTGATGCCTTAGCAGATCCCGTCTCGCAAGCTTGGCTTCGGACGTCCCTTCGTATAGCTCAAGAAACTTCTCCCAAAGCTCCTTTGTTGAGTCGTAGGCGCCGATCCAGTTGACTTCTTGTGGTGGTAAGACACTTAGCAGATGGAACTCTGCTTTGTTGTTTGCCACGAAGTCGGCTTGCTCCTTCTTCGTCCACTGGTATTCTTCCTTACCTTCTAGTGCTACAAAACCAAATTTCATTATTAACAATAATTCAAAGTTGGTTTTAAAGAATACCTCCATTTTATTTTTCCATCTCGCGAACTCCCTCTCGAACTTTGGTGGGCAGATGCTCGGTCCGACCATCTCGTGTGCTTCGTTCGACGGTTAGTCCTCCTGAAGTGTCCTGGCTCTTATACACTTGTTATGACCCTTGGCGGTCGGCTAGAGGGGGGGGGTGAATAGCCCCTGCACAAATCAAACAAATGAACCTTTCTCGAACTTATAATTTAGAATAAAACACTTGCATAGACAAAATAAGAAATAAACTGAAAAGACAGAGACAGAGAATTTTACTTGATTACAACCGGGGAGGTTATTAATCCAAGGAATAAAGTCACGCTAATTTCTCCTTCAGGCAGAGAAGCCTCTTTACAGCAATGAAGTACAGAAAGACGAAGCTAAAACAAACAAAGAAGCGGGTACAAGTGTTGCTTGAATAATTCTTGTTGTTTTTAGCTTCTGGGAGCAGGACTGCTTATATAACCTTGCTTGGGGTGCCTGGAAGGGTTCCAAGCGCTTGGAGTGGGATAGAACTCTATCCCTGATGCAATGGTCAAAGGCCATGTCGAAACTGATAAAACTTGGGTTTTGGGCGCCCGGAAATCGAATGCCCGGAAGGGTTCCGGGTGTCTCGGACTGCTCCTAGCGCCCGGAAGGATTCTGGGTGCCCCGGACTGCTTCGAGCGCCCAGAATGGTTCCGGGCTTCCCGGACTACTCTGGGCGCTCGGAATGGTTCTGGGCGCCTCGAAGGGAAAAGTCAACATTTTGTTGACTTTCTCTCCAGGCCTCCATCTTCGACTCTACTTGCTTCGGTCCGGGTCTTCCGCTCCAGCTCCACTCGCTTGGGTGATTTCGACCATCTAGAATAGGGCTCACTCGAACCCAACTTCCGGCCTTCTCCTCGAGCAAGCTTCCGCTCTGACTTCTTGTCCCTTAGAATCACCGCGTGCTTCCTTCTCATCCGTCAGTGTATTCTTCCACAGCTTTTCGTCCCTCAGGCAGCTGCGTCTTTTGCTCCGCGAGCAATCTTCCGCTTCGGCTTCTCATCCCTCGAAAACACCGCACACTCCCTTCTCGTCCGCCGGTGCACTCTTCCATAACACCTCGTCTCTAAGACGCACCGAGCCCGTCAGCTCTCTCCCGTTCCATCCTTCTCGCTAGCTGCGTCTTTTGCTCGACTTCTTGCACTCCTAAGTTCTTGCACACTTAGACACAGGGTTAAACACAATAGGACATAACTTAACTTGTTTGATCATATCAAAGCAATCTTGGGGTACCAACAATATTTACTCATCCTGTGGATTCAAATTACTCCAACCATGTGTCTAAAAGTCTCATACTCTTAACATGTGATGCTTTGCAAAGGCTTTGAGTAACAACTTTGACAAGTGGTCATAGGGTATACATCTCCTTGTAGGGAGTAGTGAATCCTCTGTGGGCTATCCAAAAAATCTTCGAGCACTTTGACTTATACCCAATCATCATGGGTCCATATAAGTTCTTGCACACTTAGACACAGGGTTAAATACAATAGGACCTAACTTAACTTGTTTGATCACATCAAAGCAATCTTGGGGTACCAACAATATTTACTCATCTTGTGGATTCAAATTACTCCAACCATGTGTCTAAAAGTCTCATACTCTTAACATGTGATGCTTTGCAAAGGCTTTGAGTAACAACTTTGACAAGTGGTCATAGGGTATACATCTCCTTGTAGGGAGTAGTGAATCCTCTTTGGACTATCCAAAAAATCTTTGAGCACTTTGACTTATACCCAATAATCATGGGTCCATATCTCTTGAAGGAATACTTTTCTTAAGATGTCAAAGTATAAGTTTTTATGACCAAGGTGACTTGAATACCTTAAGTTAAAGGAAACTTACACTCGAGCTGCAGTAAGTACTTCACAGACATATCCATATATGTAGAGAACCATATGAAGTCTTATAACAGGTCACTCCAATGAACTAATTATCATAACTAGCATGCATGTTTAACTCTCGATATCTCAATGTCTCTAGCTAGTGAGTAACAACTGTTTGGTTAGACCATGGTGTATAACTCGTAATAGTCTTACAGAATTGATAATGTCTTAATATATCAATTCATTGACTAGGGAATGTTTCAATGCATTCATAATTACACATGCAAAGATTCTCACTAGTTGTGATCCAATTACAAGTTATCTCATGCTATGAAACGTATTGCAAATATTCAATAAATGAGTTTAAGATTATTCAAACATATAAGTAAAATACACTCAAATAGTAAATCTATATTTATCAAAATAAATAGTCCAAACCATAAGATGATTGTCTTAGGACACATCACAAATAAAACACAAGCATTATCCCATGTACTTACCAACTAAGCCATCCCTGACAACACATTTATCTCTATAAAAAAAAAAGTAGATCTGCTACATTAACATCCCTCCTAGTGTTGGTCCCATATGACCAGCAAGAGGGGGTGAATTGCCTGTAAGTTAGAAATACACCATTCTCACAACTTTCGACTTTGATTAGAAAATACTTGTTAGAAAATTAGAAATAAATTGCATAAAAAAAGGCTATCAGATTTTACTTGGTAACTGGGGAGGTTGTTAATCCAAGGCGTTCAAAGCACTAACAAAGTTCTCCTTTGATGTAGGCGGAGAAGCCTCTTACAGAAGTTGAAGTATGAACACTAAAACAAAAATCGAAGAAGTAATACAAGTGTTGTTCTAAACTAAATGAACCAAGGCTCTATTTATAGTGCTCTGGTCAAACTTATCCTTCCTTCATATGGAGGACTCTGGGTGCCTGGATGGTGATCCGAGAACCTCCAGTGTGGTAAAATTTATCTCCATGCAACGACTTCGCAATGGCTGAAAGATAGAATTTTTCATGTCCGGGCGCTTGGACCATCTCCGGGCGCTCAAACCGTTGCTGACGTGGACCCAAAGAGTGATCTACAACAATGAGGCTCCTGTTCGGCACCTTAGTAGTCTGAGCTCCCGGACTACGTGGTCCGGGTTGTTAGAATGTATACTAAAAGTCTAGTTTTTTGTAAACATTTATTTGAAATAAGAATCATATTGGTCAAATGTCTACATTTATGTTAAGTGTAGTTGTCCGTTTAATTTATATTGTAGATAACATGGTGTGAGGAGACACAGAAGTTCATGTTATCAGTTCCTTATAAATTATAAATAGTTGCTCACAACCAAGATGGAATGAGACAAACCATTGGAGTGGTTGTAGTGTAATTAGGTATTAGTTTATCTTGACTAATAAATTACACTAGTACACTATGAGTGTATTGAGCGACCATTTGAGGCAGTATATTTTTATACTGACTATATAAAAGAACAATACCTCTGTTATTATGGAAGTATGTACTTTTAATCATGATATAATAACAAGCACATATTCTTAATATTTATTTCTTTAATTTATAAAAGGGTGCGATTTAGCTCGTTAAATCAATGGACCCGATAAGTTGGGAAATGATATTATTAATATGATGTATTGTTGATTATAGAATGAAACTGTGTCCTAGTAATCTAGGTTGATGATGTCCCCTTGAGGAGCTCATAAATATTGTCATGTAAACCCTGCAGGTGGACTTAGTCCGACATGACGATAAGGTTGAGTGATACTACTCTTGGAGCTAGATATTAATTAAATGAGTTGTCAGTAACTCATTTAATTAGTGGGCATTCAATATCTTAAACACAGGGAGACTAACACACTCATGATAAGAAGGAGCCCATATAGTAATATGGGATTGGTGCGGTAGTGCAATAATAACTCTTTAGTGGAATGAGATATTATTGATGAACTTGAGTTGGGTGTTCGGGGCGAACACAGGAAGCTCAAGCTCGTTGGGAGACCAAAACCAATTCCTCCTCTCGGTCCCTATTGTAACCTCTTATATAAAGCCTTATATCTACCCAAAGCCTAGCTTCTTGAGGCCTAAGTTAGGGTCGGCCAAGCCTTGCTTAGAGACTAAGCAAGGGGCCGACCAAGCTAAGCTTGGAGCCCAATCTAGGGCCGGCCAGGCCTTGCTTGGTGCCCAAGCAAGTGGCTGACCACATCATGAAGAGAAGGAAGTTTTATTTTGTAAAATCTTTCCTTTTATAGAGATCCATAAAAAGGATTTAAAAGGTTCCTTTTATGTTGGTTTTAAAAGAGAGTTTTAAATTTTAAAATATTTCCTTTTATAAATTTCTATAAAGGAATAAAAGAGAGACTTGAAATCTTTCCTTATTTGTAGTTATCTATAATGTGAAAGAAAGATTTTAATTTTTGATAAAACTTTCCTTTTGTAACCATGTTTTATTTTAAATCTTATCTTTTATAGATATCCATATAAGGATTTAAAAGAGAGAGATTTTAATTTATAAAACATTCCTTTTATAACTATCCACAAAAGAGATTTTAAAAGAGATATTTTAATTTTGTTTAAAATCTTTCCTTGTTTGGAAAGAAAGCATATGGCCGGCCATGTCATAGGAGAAAAAAAATGTTTTATTTTTGTTACAAAACTTTCCTTATTTGCCAAGACCAAGGAATATAAAAGAGGAGGAGGGGGTGCCTCACCCATGGACACATCTTCTATTCCTCTCCTCTCTTCCTTGGTGGTGGCCGACCCTTTGCTCTTCCTCTTCTCTTCATCTTTGTGGTCGGCGGCATCAAGACTTGAAGGTTGGATTGGTGGCTGGTTCATGCTTGGAGAAGAAGGAGACATTGTTTCCTAGCATCCCTTGGAGCTTGGTTGGTGGTCGAACTTCATCATCTCTTGGAGAAAATTGTTGGCCGAAACTTAGAAGGAAGAATAAGTCTTGGGTGGATTCTCATCTTTGTAGATCATCACCCACATGACGTCCGAGATAAGAAGAGGAATACAATAGAAGATCAAGAGGTCTATAAGCTACGAAAGGTATAACTAGTTATAAGTTTTCGTATCATAAGTAGTTCATCCTTTTTGTATAGATCTTGTAAAATCAAACACAAGAGGTTATCGATTTTAATTATCATTTTTGTTATCGATATTCATTTCGATTTCATGTTTCTATAATGTGTTTCTATTGAGGTCTCTGTAATTAAACCTAGTTTACTGTGAGAATTTTAAATATTCGATTTTTTCGAAAGGCTTTGTCTAGGTAGTGGTGGATGATCCCATACCCAAGAAGGTCTAGTGCCTCGCCACGTTTGACCTAGAAGCCGATCCTTGAAATAGATATTTGATCAACTTCTGTATTATGGTTTAACTTAGGAAGATCACATCGGTTGAACTTGAAGTAAGAATGTTAGGTTTCGTTCCCAATTCAAGTTTAACTTCTAAAGGGAAAATTTGGATTAATAATGTTAAGCATCGTTTGCAATCCAAATTTAACTTTAGTAGAACACATGGGTAGCTAGGATAGTTCTATGCTTGCACAAATTTTTGTACAGGGGAACTAGGACGGTATTTCAAGTAGCAACCAACAATTGGTATCAGAGCTAAGTTTTAACCTCTGTGTGTTTGGTTTTAGTTTAATTATGCACATGTCATACATATTTTAGGCAAGATAATAGTAGGATGTGCAAATAGATTAACTCTGTGGTTGCAGGCTCCAACTATTATGGCCTATTGTGATTGTGTGTGATTGGACCCTCGGACATGTCGAGGGCATTTTATGTGTGTGCATGATTGTATGTATTAAATACAGCAGGAGATGTATTAGTTTTAGAATTTTACATTATTGTTCGATCTAGACTCTATATACATTTCTTTGTGAAATATAGGATCGATATATGTAAAATTTTATTTTGTCGCGGATCGTATCCTTGCAAGGCGTGGTGCTTTTTGAGGACCAGAGATGCAGCGGAAAAAGAAGCAAGATAGATGCGACAACTAGACCCGATGGCGGTGGCTAAAGATGGCAGCAGCTAGGGTTGGCAGCACACGGAGGACAGTAATGAAAAAATGCCATAATAGTTGGAAAATTGTTTTCCCATATTTATTGCTTTTATTTGCTGTGATGTGTGTGTGTGCATAATAAAATCCTCATCTTAAATAACAAAGTGGGAGAGGGATTTATAAATAAATTCCACGGTCTCCATTACTGGTTTGTAAGTGATGCAACAAACTTGCGCGTTGGCTTTGAGTGCCTTCCTCCACATTGGATGAGTTTATTTGGGGATCACTAGAAATTTCCTTTATGAATGGTTATAGGAAATTATTTAGAAGCGTGTGATCTTGTCCAACTGAAGGGGCACAATCCTATTTAATGGACTAAATATCAAGAATTGGTATACACTTAGGCGCATTTAATATTATCCTTCCCAACGGAGTCACTGCTATTATTTGCGTGACCGAAAAAAAACCAACTATTAATTTGTCATAAAGCTAGGTAAAACCTCCTCTTACAAATAATTGAATTTGTATACGCCCACACTATCATGGCATACAAAATTCATGGTATTTGAGGTAATTTAAGGTTGACAAGATAATTAATGGGTAAGACCCTCCTCTTACAAATGTTTGAATTTGTATACGTCCACACTAACGTGACATACAAAATTCACGGTGTTTGAGGTGTTGGTGAATTTAAATGATATTGTTTTGAGGAATCAATATTATTTTAAATTCTAAAGTTTTGACCAAATATTTGATCAAAGATAAACCAACTATTAATTTTATTTGTCATAAAGATAGGTTGACAAGACAATAAAATTAATGGATAAAATCTTCTCTTACAAATGTTTGAATTTGTACACGTCCACACTAACGTGACATACAAAATTCACGGGGATTTTGAGGTGTTGGTTTTGATCAAATATTTTTATGATTCTTAGGATTTCAAATGTTTTTCAATCCCCTAGATGTTAGAGAATACACTTACTAGTCTCAATTATAATGATTGGAAACAAAACTTGGACATTATAGACTATAAGGACTATCCTCTCAAAATGAGAACAAAATAGGTGTATCTTATTCATTAGTTGTTGAAACATATTTAGTGGTGTTATCTACCGGTACCTGGTGTGTAGAAACGGGAGCCACTGATCATGTCTGCAATTCATTTCAGGGGTTTTAGGAAACCCGACAACTATAGAAAGGAGAAATCATCGTATACATGGGCAATGCTACGAAAGTGGCGATTGTTGCAGTGGAAGAATTTTAATTTAGGAATAAAAATATTGATTTTGAGAAATTACATTTATGTACAAAGTTTTAGAAATAATTTAATTTCAGTTTCTAAAACTTTAATGAATGGATATTCTATTTCTTTTGATGACAAAGTAGTTGTCAAAAAAAATAGAGAAGTTATCTGTTTTGGTACATTGATCAACAATTTGTTCAATAACTCCCACAATGCAGCAACTGGTAATTAATAATACATCTTCTAATTCTAATAAGAGAAAGTAGCCTTCAGAAATGAACCAAACATATCTTTGGCATCTAAGGCTAGGTCATATTAACTTAAGTAGGATTCAAAGGTTAATAGCTGATAGACTTTTGGGTTCATTGGTGGTGGAAAATTTTCCAACCTACGAATCTTGCTTGGAAGGAAAAATGACCAAGAGACCTTTTAAAGTTAAGGGGTATAAAGCCAAAGATGTGTTGGAATTGGTTCATTCTGATTTGAGTGGACCTATGACTATCCAGGCAAGAGGTGGTTTTGAATATTTCATCTTTTTTATAGACGACTATTCGAGATAAGGGTACATTTACTTGATGCGCCGCAAGTCTGAGTGCTTTGATGAGTTCAAAGAGTACAAGACTTATGTGGAGAAACATCTGTTGGATCGTGATTGTTCGATAGAGGGGGGGGGGGGTGAATATCGATTACAAAAATTTGTCGAGAGTAAGCACAGCGGAAAAGTAAAATAATTCTAACACAGAACCTTTTTACTTGGTTCGGAGCTTATGTCGACTCCTACTCCAAGGTCCGTATGTTAGAATGTATACTAAAAGCTTAGCTTTTGGTATAAACATTTATCTAGAAATAAGAATCACATTGGTCAAATGTCTACATTTATGATAAATGTAGTTGTTCAATTAATTTATATTGTAGATAACATGGTGTGTGGTGTCACACACAGAAGATCATGTTATCAGTACCTTATAAATTATAAACAGTAGCTCACGACCAAGATGGAAAGGAACAAACCATTGGAAGGTCGTAGTGTAATTAGGTATTAGTTTATCTTAACTATATAATTACACTAGTACACTTAGAGTGTATTGAGTAGGACCATTAGAGGTCGTTTCTTTTATACTGACTTTATAAAGGAATAAAGACCTCAGTTATTATGGAAGTGTGTGCTCTTAATCCGAATATAATAACAAGCACATATATTTGATATTTATTTCTTTAATTTATCAATGGGTGAGATTTAGTTCGATAAATCAATAAGCCCGATAAGTTGGGAAATGATATCACTTATAGTGTGTGTTGTTGATTATAGAAGGAAACTGTGTCCTAGTGATCTAGGTTGAGAATGCCCCCAAGAGGAGCTCATAAGGATTGTCATGTTAAACCCTGCAGGTGGACTTAGTCCGATATGATGATGAAGTTGAGTGGTATTACTCTTGGAGCTAGATATTAATTAAGTGAGTTGTCAGTAACTTACTTAATTAGTGGACATTTGTTATCTTAAACACAGGGAGACTAACACACTCATAATTAGAAGGAGCCCAAAAATGTAATTTGGGATTGGTGCGGTAGTTCAATAATAGTTCTCTAGTGGAATGAATTATTATTGATAAAATTAAGTTGTGTGTTCGGGGCGAACACGGGATGCTTAATTTTATCGGGAGACCAAAACCAATTCCTCCTCTCGGTCCCTATCGTAGTCTCTTATTTATAGAGTACTATACCCACCTTCATACCCATGATAAGGGGGCCGGCCAAGCTAGCTTGTGGTTCAAGCTAGGGTCGGCCAAGCCTTGATTCATGGGTGGCCGGCCCCCATTAAATTAAAAAGAATTTTAATTTTTAATTTTTATTATGTGGAAGATATAATTTATTAAAGAGAATTGAAATTAAAATATCTCTCTTAAAAAGGATCTACAAAAGATTAAAGAAAGAGATTAGATTTCTTTCCTTATTTGTAGATTGGAAAGATATTTTATTTTTTCTCTTTGAAAATTATTCACATGTTGAAAAATTAAAATTATGGAAATTTCTTTTTATCAAGCATGAAGGGATTTTAAAGGGAAATTTTATTTTTTAAAATTTCTAAAGACAAATAAGGAAGTTTTAATTGTTGATTTAAAATTATCTTATTTGCTCTATATGAGGTGGCCGTCCACATACAATTAATTAGGAAATTTTATTTAATTTTTCTTAATTAACTATTGTCAAGGAAAGTTAAGGAAATTTTATTATAAATAAATTTCCTTATTTGCCAAAGTCAAGGAATATAAAAGAAGGGGTTGGGGTGCCTTCAAGGGTTACAACTTCTATTATTTTCTCCCTCTTTTCCTTGGTGTTGTGACCGGTCATCCTCCCTTCCTCTCTTCCTCTTTGTGGTGGCCGAAACCTATCTCTTGCTTGGAGCTTTTGTGAGGGCCGGATACTACTTGGAGAAGAAGAAGAAGAAGGAGAGAAAGCTTGCATCCCTTGGAGCTTGGTTGGTGTTATTCTTCATCCTTGGTGAAGCTTTTGTTTTGGCCGAACCTAGCAAGGAGGAGAAGAAGGTGCTTAGGTGGTTTCTCATCTTGGAAGATCGTTGCCCACACAACGTGTAACGCCCGAAAATTCTCGAAACTGCATTATAAATATTCTACGATTTTTCTGGAATTTATAGATATTTTTCCGGAATTTTCCGAGTAGCGGAAACGGCAAAAATAATTAGGAAACGAAAACGGCCTTAGCGGGAATTGAACCCGAGACCTATGGTCTAGGGATAATGTTAGTAACCAGTTGAACCCAGCAGGGCCGTGCTGAAAGGAAAGGGAACCAATAAAATTTATATTGGAGTTGGGCGAATTAATTCTTTAATATAAATAGGAAAATTAATTAGGTGAAGAGTTATTTTGGTTTCCACCGTGATTTCTCCTCACCCTAGCCTCACGCCGCCCCTTCTCTTTTCCTCTCCTTCTCTCGGCGCCAACCACAAGGAAGACCTAGGGTTCTCTCCCTAGGGCTCCGAGGACATCTTCCGGCGAGAACTCCGGCACGAGGACGCTCTCCTTCGCGAGGGGAACGCGTGGACGCGAGAAGATCGTCGAAAGAGTCGTCTCCATCGAAATTCTAGCGAATAGAATCATAAGAAATTACGAATAGGAGGTAAGAAACCCCTCACCTGCAGTATAATAGCTTCCGTTTGAGTTTTTATGTTTTAGTTAGGGTGTATGCAGATTTTTATCGATATCTAGGGTGTATTTAACTCTCTTCGCAGATTAGGGGTTTAGTTGAACACCTCTAGATGGGCCGGACACGTTTTCCCTCTTCAGATAGGAGGTTAGATGTTGTCGGGTGCCTAGAGGTGGCCTCCCTAATAGGGAGAAGAGTTAGGGCATCCTAGGTGCTTGATTAAAAGTCTAACTCAGTAACAGACAGCTTAATTAATTTATTAAATGCACTAGAAGCATTTAAAACAACAAATTAGTTTTATTCTAGCTTACATGGGACTACGGTCCAATGGGTGGGCTCCCACAGTCGCCTCTAGGTTCAGACAACCTAGCTCTAGGTTCAGATAACCTAGAAACAGCAATTTAAGAGAATTTAGCTATACTCGGTATTTTACTTTTCAGTTGGCACTGTACTGGATTAGATATCCATTGGGCTGGGCTCCCATAGTCGGTCCCTAGGTTTAGATAACCTAGTAGCTCTACTAAATTCGGGATTTGCAACCCCGGGTCTAGTTAGAGATGCGCGCATAGCACGTACAGTTGCCGGGCCCCTCAGCAGCATGTTTAGTATTTTCACTTACTATATGTATATGGTTTTCAACCTTTCAGAAATTAGTTCGTGAATTCAGTACAGTTCTAGAAGAAGATCAGTATTAGCGTAGCTCAGTTCTTAGTATCAACTTACTTTTTCCTTGTGAATATGCATGATGACTTTATGTTTAGCTGTAGATATGCCATGATTGTATGCTTATATGCCATGCCATGCTTAGTTTATTCAGTATATCCAGCATATGTTTTAAACAGCATGATTTAAAATCATATTTGCATCGTTGCATGTTTTCGTGAGGTAGATGGTTTCTTACTAAGCTTTAAGCTTACAGATTCTATTTTTCCTTATACTGCAGATAAAGGTAAAGGAAAGATGGACTAGCGGAGGCTGGAGGTCAATGCACTGATGAGGATGTGTGTGGATGGAACCTGGAAGAAGATCTTAGGGAACCTTAGCAAGCTTTATTTCAAACATTAGAACTTTTCAGTGTTTCTTTTTATCATCTTGCACTTTAGTATGTTATTCGTTACGAATTAGTTAACCATGCACTTTATTATGCTTAGAACACCTCTTTTATGTTGTTAGAATGTTAGTTGTTGTCATTAGAGTGTTTCTTAGTCATTTTAGTACTTGTAATGTGGTTGAGGCATGAAGCAGTGCTGAAATCGGACATTTGCGACAGAACAATCGATCGGGACGATCGATTCGAGGGTTTCAATCGATCGGTGATCGATTGGGCAATCTGCTCCGCGAGCGATGGAGATCGATCAGATCGATCCACCATTCGATCCATCAGCGAGAGCCGCGATCGATCGATCGGGATCGATTGAGCTGATCGATGCGCGATCGATCCAATTATATCGACCCGGCCCGATAGCTTTGATCGATCATCGATCCAACTTATATCCATGTGATGTTCCGGATCGATCACTGGATCGATCCGACTATTCCAATCGATCCGTGGATCGATTGGGAGGTCTGGTATCAGCAGGGAAGTGTCTAAATTCAGTTCCTTGGCCATGGGGAAGGTAAGACATGTTATGAGTAGTTAGTTACCTTCCTTAGCATGTATAGAACCAAGAAATGTCAGTGTTTTAGTAAAATTTTAATTAGCACAGCTTCCGCATCTAGTTCTAGTGATGGTCAAGGAATAGTTTAGCACAGTATAATGTGACGATCGGCTTACAGCCTAGTAGTAGAAGGTGGGTCGTTACAGAGTGGTATCAGAGCCAAGTTCCATACTTCCTACACACACATCAGCATTGTGCCTACAGCTTCCAAGTAAGAACATCTCTCACTCAGTTTTGTTTTCAGCTTTCATATCAGTTATATGTGCTTTCATGTTTGCTCTCATGTTGGTAGTTAATTAATTCATGTTTACAGTGATAGTATTTAACATGTTACCAGTAGTTAACTATAACATGATAGCCTAGTTATATATATGTGTTCTCTGCTATTTAGAAAATGGTACGAGGACGTCCAGCTAAGAAAGCATCAGCGGCTGAGCCCCAGCATGAGGCAGGCAGTTCAGTGCCTCCCCCAGACCTTACAGCACTAGTGGCTCAGCTACAGCAGCAGTTAGCTGAACAGCAGCAGGAGATAGCCTCCTTAAAGGATAACCAGCAGACTACTCCCCTAGTCACCCCGGAACCGAATTTGACAACTCCGGTAGTCTTAGAGGTTCCACCAGCTCAGCCTACAGTACCAGCACCAGCACCAGCAGCCCCAGCAGCTGAGCCAAGAAAGGAAGCCTATCTGATCCAGTGGCAGCGAGTCAAGCCAGAGAACTTCTTAGGCACTAGTGAACCATGGGATGCACAAGCCTGGTTCAAAACACTGGAGAGCATGATGGAGCTTCTGGACTGGCCAGAACACGAGAAGGTGAAGTGTGCCTCCTTCTACCTGACAGGAGACGCACGCATGTGGTGGGAAAGAATCAGAATGAAGTGCCCAGTGAACCAGATGTCATGGGCCGACTTCGAGAAGGAATTCTTCGAGGAGTTCTTTCACATACGGGTTACAAACCGCCACTACGACGAGTTCACTGAGTTTCGTCAGGGCAACCTTTCAGTTGAGGAAGCCGTGAAGAAATTCAACAGGTTGGCTCGTCTATGCCCAGAGCTAGTCAGCACAGAGAGGGAACGAATCCGGTTGATGCTCAAGATGCTGAGGCCAGAGATAGCAGTGAACATGGCTGGTGGCATACATAGGCCACAAACCACAGAGGAGTTAGTGAGCAGTGCCTTGACCACAGAGCATTACGGAGGCAACGTTAAGCGGCAAGTTTCCTCGAGTCCAGGGCCAGGAAACTCTCACACTCAAAAGCAGACAAGGCCACTACTAGCGGAAAGGAACTCCAATGAAGCGCAATCGTAGTGACCCAAAGGAGGACCCTTTAACAAGCGACCCGTTATCCAAAGTGTGCTACTTGGGGAAATTCCACCGGGGTTTGTCGCGAGGGCACACGAGGATGCCGAATGTGGACAAGAAGGGCACATGGCCAAGCGGTGCCGAACAAGACCGGTCTTCCTCGGCCACAGCAGATTCAGTATGCAGGCCAGCCAGCCCGGTTATATGGATGCAGGCCGCCCTAGAAGGTCCACTTATCGGCCAGGGGCAGATTAGAAGCCCCTCCAGCTATGGCGAACGCGAGGATCTACTCACTCACGAGAGGGCGTAGCCAATGCCTCGGCGTTTGTTACAGTGTCGACTTAGCATTTTTGACAAGTAGCAATTCTTCTATTTGATCTGGGGCAACCCATTCTTATATAGCTAGGCGTTATGAGTTAGCAATAGCTCCAGAGGTACTCGGTGGTCGGTTTACGGCGACACACTACCTTGGAGAAGTTATGGCGTCACGCATTGGGCTCGAGAGATGCGTGCCGTCATTATAGCGCACAGAGGAACTCTTTTGTGATCCGGTCACGCTAAAAAGTCGACTACGACGTCATCCTTGGAATGGATTTCTGATCGAATACGGTGCTTCCATAGAGTGCCATAAATAGAAGGTCGTATTCCAACCTGAAGCAGAAGCACAGTTCGAGTACATCGGAGAACCAAAGAGAAAAGCCAGAAAATTTCTCTCAGCTATGAAGGCACAGAAGTTGATGGATTCGGGATGTACGGGGTACCTAGCACATGTAGTCAATACCAGCCAGGACAAGGACCAACAGCTAGCAGAGGTCCGAGTTGTATGTGACTACCCAGCAGTCTTCCTTGAAGAGTTACCAGGCCTAGCTCCGGTCAGGGAGATTGAATTTGAGATAGAGCTCTTCCCCGGCACCAATCCTATTTCCAAAGCGCCATATCGCATGGCTCCAGCATAACTGAAGGAACTTCAGGAGCAACTACAGGAGCTTCTTGACAAGGGTTTCATACGCCTAGTCACTCACCATGGGGAGCACCTGTTGTTCGTGAAGAAGAAGGATGGAAGCATGCGGCTATGCATAGACTACAGAGCACTGAATCAGGTCACGATCAAGAACAGTATCCTCTTCCTAGGATAGATGACCTGTTCGACCAGTTAAGGAGCAGCGGTGTTCTCTAAGATTGACCTCGGATCAGGATATCACCAAGTCGAGTCAAGGAGGGTGATATACCGAAGACAGCATTCAGGACCAGATACGGACATTACGAGTTCGTAGTCATGCCTTTTGGCGTGACAAATGCTCTAGCTACATTCATGGATCTCATGAGCAGAGTATTCAGAGAGTACTTAGATAAGTTTGTTATCGTGTTCATCGATGACATCCTTATCTACTCGGGAACTCGGGAAGAAGAACATGCGAGCACACGAAGGCGATTACTAAGACACTTGAGAATCGGCTATATGCCAAGTTCACGAAATGTGAATTACGGCTTGATCAGTGTCCTTCTGGGTCACATCATCTCAAAGGATGGTGTCATGGTAGACCCGACAAAATAGAAGCGATAAGTAACCGGAAAAGACCGAAGAATGCCGTGAAATTAGAAGCTTTACGGGATTAGCAGTTATTCTGAAAGTTTGAGGACTTCTCCAGGATAGCCTCCCAAGCTGACTCTTACCGAAAGAATGAAAATTTCGGTGACGAGTGAGGAAGAAGCGACTAACTAAAAGGAGGTTGACCGGTGCTCTATCTTAGCCTTACCGAAATCTGAGATAGCTTTGACATCTATAGTGATGCCTCTAAGTTGGGACTAGGAGCAGTGCTGATGCAAGACGGAAAGGTGATTGCCTATGCCTCCAGACAACTCAAGGATTATGAGAAGAATTACCCTACTCATGACCTTGAGCTTGCAGCAGTAGTGTTCGCTCTCAAGATTTGGAGACATTACTTGTATGGAGCCCAGTGTAGAGTATACATAGATCATCAGAGTCTGAAGTACTTCTTCACTCAGAAGGATCTGAATATGCGACAGCGCAGATGACTAGAGCTGGTCAAAGACTATGATATCGATATCCTCTACCATCCCGGAAAAGCCAATAAGGTGGAGCCATTTCTGGAAAATCGGTGCTACCTTATTATCTCTTGAACCATGTCACCGCCCCTCTGAGAAGGAGATCATAGATTTCGGTCTCGAGCTTATAGTGGGACAACTCTACTATGACCTTAGAGTCTACCTTGCTTGGTGATATTCGACTCGGGATCGGGACCACTGAAATAGAAAATCAAGCAAGGGCTATGATCGAAAAGTAGAGAATTCGAGTATCCATAGCGGGGTGTTATACTTTGGTGACAGACTCTCCGGATCGGGAGGAGCTGAGGAGGATTTTAGATGAGGCTCACAGGACTCCCTTGTGATGCATCCAGTTCCACCAAAATGTATCAAGACACGAAGAAACGTTTTGGTCCGGGATGAAGCGAGACATCGCCGGATATGTTAGCATTCTGCCTCACTTGTCGAGGGTCAAGGCGAACATCGACAGGAGGAGTTCGCGGCCTATCTGATTCGAGAATGGAAGTGGGAGGATATCTCTATGGATTTCATAGTGGGAGCCCAGAACCACGAATGGTTTTGACGCCATCCGGGTAATAGTCGACGGGTTGACTAAATCAGCCCACTTCTTAGCTATCAAGATCTCCTACTCCATGGAGAAGCTAGCTCAGTTGTATCTCGAGGAGATCGTCGGACTTCATGGAGTCCCACGTACCATTATTTCGAGGCGAGATAGCGATTTATATCACACTTATGGGAGTGTCACAAGATCAGTGGGCACGAAGTTAAAGTTCGACCTTCCATCCTCAGACAGGATGGTCGACGGAGTGAGTAAATCAGTACTCGAAAGATATGCTCAGGCGTGCAGCCCTAGACTTCAAAGGAAGTTGGTGCAAATATCTAAGTCTAGCGAGTTTGCATACAACAACAGCTATCGAGCCACTATCGGCATGGCACCTTACGAGGCTCTCTATGGGCGGAGGTGTAGATCTCCAATCTGGCGGTATGAGTGGTGAGCAGAAAGAACTAGAGCTTGAGAATGATCTAGATGGATACCACGCGACACAGACGAATCCGCAGATCGAGAGGATAGAGGCAGCAGTCACTGGAAGAGCTATCTTGATACAGCAGCAGACCCTTAGAGTTTTCAGTTGGGGATTCAGTGTTCCTCGAGTAGCTCCCATGAAGGAGTAATGCATTTTGGGAAGAAGGGCAAGCTAAGTCCCAGATATGTGGGACCATACCTTATCACTGAAGAGTGGGCAAGGTAGCATATGAGCTAGAGCTACCCAGGAAATGCTGTCCACAACGTATTTCATGTCTCTATGCTGAAGAAGCATACCCCAGATGCCACCCAGGTGATTGAGCCCCAGTCGGTACAGATCCGCGAAGACCTCAGCTATGATAGTCGGCCTATTCAGATAATAGACCGAGCAGTTAAGAAATTGCGGAACAAGGAAGTACCATTAGTCAAAGTTATTTGGCACAGTCACACAGCAGAGGAGGCAACTTGGGAGACAGATGCCAGCATGAGACAGAAGTACCCAGAGTTGTTCTAAGTTCGAGGACGAACTTTTTATAAGGTATGGGGGATTGTAATGCTCGAAAATTCTCGAAACTGCATTATAAATATTCTACGATTTTTCTGGAATTTTTAGATATTTTTCCGGAATTTTTCGAGTAGCGGAAACGACAAAAATAATTAGGAAACGAAAACGGCCTTAGCGGGAATTGAACCCGAGACCTATGGTCTAGGGATAATGTTAGTAACCAGTTGAACCCAGCAGGGCCGTGCTGAAAGGAAAGGGAACCAATAAAATTTATATTGGAGTTGGGCGAATTAATTCTTTAATATAAATAGGAAAATTAATTAGGTGAAGAGTTATTTTGGTTTCCACCGTGATTTCTCCTCACCCTAGCCTCACGCCGCCCCTTCTCTTTTCCTCTCCTTCTCTCGGCGCCAACCACAAGGAAGACCTAGGGTTCTCTCCCTAGGGCTCCGAGGACATCTTCCGGCGAGAACTCCGACACGAGGACGCTCTCCTTCGTGAGGGGAACGCGTGGACGCGAGAAGATCGTCGAAAGAGTCGTCTCCACCGAAATTCTAGCGAATAGAATCGTAAGAAATTACGAATAGGAGGTAAGAAACCCCTCACCTGCAGTATAATAGCTTCCGTTTGAGTTTTTATGTTTTAGTTAGGGTGTATGCAGATTTTTATCGATATCTAGGGTGTATTTAACTCTCTTCGCAGATTAGGGGTTTAGTTGAACACCTCTAGATGGGCCGGACACGTTTTCCCTCTTCAGATAGGAGGTTAGACGTTGTCGGGTGCCTAGAGGTGGCCTCCCTAATAGGGAGAAGAGTTAGGGCATCCTAGGTGCTTGATTAAAAGTCTAACTCAGTAACAGACAGCTTAATTAATTTATTAAATGCACTAGAAGCATTTAAAACAGCAAATTAGTTTTATTCTAGCTTACATGGGACTACGGTCCAATGGGTGGGCTCCCACAGTCGCCTCTAGGTTCAGACAACCTAGCTCTAGGTTCAGATAACCTAGAAACAACAATTTAGAACAGTTTAGCTATACTCAGTATTTTACTTTTCAGTTGGCACTGTACTGGATTAGATATCCATTGGGCTGGGCTCTCATAGTCGGTCCCTAGGTTTAGATAACCTAGTAGCTCTACTAAATTTGGGATTTGCAACCCCGGGTCTAGTTAGAGATGCGCGCATAGCACGTACAGTTACCGGGCCCCTCAGCAGCATGTTTAGTATTTTCACTTACTATATGTATATGGTTTTCAACCTTTCAGAAATTAGTTCGTGAATTCAGTACAGTTCTAGCAGAAGATCAGTATTAGCGTAGCTCAGTTCTTAATATCAGCTTACTTTTTCCTTGTGAATATACATGATGACTTTATGTTTAGCTGTAGATATGCCATGATTGTATGCTTATATGCCATGCCATGCTTAGTTTATTCAGTATATCCAGCATATGTTTTAAACAGCATGATTTAAAATCATATTTGCATCGTTGCATGTTTTCGTGAAGTAGATGGTTTCTTACTAAGCTTTAAGCTTACAGATTCTATTTTTCCTTATACTGCAGATAAAGGTAAAGGAAAGATGGACTAGCGGAGGCTGGAGGTCAATGCACTGATGAGGATGTGTGTGGATGGAACCTGGAAGAAGATCTTAGGGAACCTTAGCAAGCTTTATTTCAAACATTAGAACTTTTCAGTGTTTCTTTTTATCATCTTGCACTTTAGTATGTTATTCGTTACGAATTAGTTAACCATGCACTTTATTATGCTTAGAACACCTCTTTTATGTTGTTAGAATGTTAGTTGTTGTCATTAGAGTGTTTCTTAGTCATTTTAGTACTTGTAATGTGGTTGAGGCACGAAGGTCGAAATCGGACATTTGGCATGAAATCGTCTCGAATCGATCGGTGATCGATTCGAGGTTTCAATCGATCGGTGATCGATTGGGCAAACCGCTCCGCAAGAGGTGGGCCTCGGATCGATCGATCGATCCGCCATTCGATCCGTGACGAGAGCCAGGGATCGATCACGGGATCGATTGACCACTGGATCGATCGGCCGATCGATCCAAATTATCGTCCCGACCACGGTAGCATGCTGGATCGATCACCGGATCGATCCAACTTATGTCCCGCATACAGCCATCTGGATCGATCACTGGATCGATCCGACTATTCCAATCGATCCGTGGATCGATTGGGAGGTCTGGTATCGGCAGGGAAGTGTCTAAGTCCAGTTCCTTGGCCATGGGGAAGGTAAGACATGTTATGAGTAGTTAGTTACCTTCCTTAGCATGTATAGAACCAAGAAATGTCAGTGTTTTAGTAAAATTTTAATTAGCACAGCTTCCGCATCTAGTTCTAGTGATGGTCAGGGAATAGTTTAGCACAGTATAACTATAGCGATCGACCTTACAGCCTAGTAGTAGATGGTGGGTCGTTACACAACGTTCGAGGTTAGAAGAGGAATACGGTAGAAGATCAAGAGATCTTTCTAAAAGGTATAACTAGTAATTTTTCTTTTCCGCATCATACTAGTTATTTTTGGAAATAATACCAAATACAAGAGGCTTACGATTCTAGTATTTCGAATTTATTTTCGATGTAGTGTTCTTATGTTTTCTTCTTTTCCTTGTGATTTGATTGTTCCTTTCGGTTAACCTAAAGTTATTTTAGGAAATTAAATATTAGCTTTCCTTAAAAGGTTTTGTCTAGTCGGTGGTGGTTGTTCCCATATCCAAGAAGGCCATGTGCCTCGCCACGTCAGTACTGGGAACCAATTATGGAAATTAATATTTAATGAAATTAATAAGTTAGGTGATTTGGATCGAACGTGTTAAGTTCCGCAGGAGATCCAAGTCTAAACCTAAAAGAACAAATAGATTAAGTTTTGGATCAAACGTGTTAAGTTCCGCAGGCGATCCAAAATTTAATTTAAAAGAACACATGGTAGCTAATAAAAGGTTCAGACCTTTGTACAAAATTTTTGTACAGTGGAACCTCTAGATTTTCCGAGTAGCAACCAACACCGTACTCGTTGAGTACTTTCGTTGGGCAATCACTAGCAATTCGAATATTCAATTACAAAGTTTAAGTATAGAAAAGCTAGAACAAGAAATAACGACAATAGAAAATAAGAAGAAACGGACAGAGCTTTGTCGGAGATCTTTTGCAGTATTGCAAGAGCACAGGAGAGTAGGTTTTCAGTTCAGAGTTGTTGTATTGAGCTCCACCTTTAACCCTTCTTATATAAGAGGCTCGGGGCACCCCGGATCCCTTCCGGGCACCCTGGTATGACATAGCAGTCCTAACCAGCGAGCTCCACGTGTTGACGCCGCGTCTTGGATAAAGTTTACCTCCGGGCGCCCGGACCTCCTTTCTCCAGAAAGTCCTTCTCCTGCAAGACAAGGTTAGTCCGAGGCAAATATATAATGTGTATCCTGCAAAACAAAGTGTTAGCACAGTTTATAAGTTCAACATAAAGAGTATGACTTAGATTCCGTCTTTCCGAGACCGGAATCTAGTCACGATCTTGACTTAGATATCTGAAATGGATCTAAGCCGGACCGACGCCTAATGTTCCCTTCCCGGGAACGTGCCCTCACAGTCACTCCCTTCCAGTGACTTACCTTTACTCACCTGCTAGACGTCCGGTCAGCCCTTCGACCCGTCTGGACTTCTCGCCAGCTATCCGGTTAACCCGTCGACCTAGCTGGACTTCGTCCCAAGCGTCCGGTCAACCCATCGACCTACTTGGACTTCGTGCCAAATGTTCGGTTAGCTTGTCTTTGTACCAAGCGTCCGGTCAGCCCGTCGACCCGCTTGGACTTCATGCCAGACATCCGATCAGCCCGTCGACCTGTCTAGACTTCGCCTGCACACTCGGTCAGAGTGTTAGATAATGACAAACCTAACTTAACATAATTTGTCATTCATCAAAACCTGAGTTAGGCCGTTAGTGCTAACCACACCAACAATCTCTCTCTTTTTGATGGAATGACAATCTGGTTAAGTTAGTGAAAAGATATGTAAAAAGCAAGCATGATATTTAAGGTTTAAGTTAGTTCTTAAATTTGTCATTTTGTTGCTCTAACTTAACCACCTATCCCTCCCCCCTTAGCATTCATCAAATAAGGACATAAGTCAAGTAACCAATACAGAATTCAAATAGAGTAAAAGTTGTAAGAAATTATGTCAAGGTAACTTGGGGTAGTTTTAAATTTCAACACATAGTAATTTAACTTTTATAACATAACTAAGTTTTGAAAAATAACTAATTTAGCAACATAACTTAGTATATTTTGAGTAATAATTTTTGCCAAATTAAATGAATTTGCAAACTTAAAGAGAAAGTTTTTTTTTTAAAACTAATTTTCAAGTATAAGTTTAGGGAAGTTAAGTTTAGATAGTCTAATTTTCAAACATAAGTTTTTAAGTTCCAAACTTCAGGAAATTAAAATTTCAAAATAAGGTTCAACTTGGAATGCTTTACAGACATGAGTTTTCAGAATCAAAGTTTCACCATCAAGGTGTAGATTTTTCAAAATAAGTTTCAACTTTGAAATACTTTTCAAACCTGAGTTTTCAAAACCAAAATTTCAAAATCAAGGTTTAGATTTTCAAAATAAGTTTCAACTTTGAAACAATGAGTTTTCAAAACTAAAATTTTAAAATTAAGTTTGAAAAAAAATCTACTTTTCAAAGCTAATTAAAACTAAGTTTGCAAAAGATTCAATTTTCAAAAACTTAGTTTATAAAATCCGATTTAAAAGCTTAGTTTTATAAAAGCTAATTTTCAAAAGTGGATGTATTACTTAAACAGAAAATAATTTTGGTGCTAAGTGTGAAAATAAGTTGATTTAATCCTCCCCCTAAACCTGACATTTAAAATAGCTGTCTAACCAATTAGGTACTTACTGACTATCAGAAGATAGCAGCTTTCACTTGGTTAGTCAAGTTAAGTGTATTGTAATCAGTTAGTGTTTGACTAAACTGAATAACTTTACCTGATTAATATATGTTTGGTATTTAACGCCCAGACTTATATCGATGCACTGACATAAGCATCTTAAGTCCAGGCAACTGACCTATGCATCTCACCCCATTCTATGTTTGTCAATCACAAGCAAGGTAAGCCTAGGGTGTTGGTGAGATGCTCAAGTACTAGTCCTAGGGGAACATGGTTTTTAAGGGATTGACCTAGTCTAAGGCTAAAAATCTTTTTTGAAATTCTACAAATAGGAAAGTTTTGAAAAATAAAACAATTTTAACCTAGGATTTAAGACACTCATTTTGAAGGCAGTTTAAATTTTAATGATCCTGATCTACTAACTTAGAGCATAACCAATCAAATCTAAAATGATAATCAATAGATTAAGATGTACTACAATAGCTGTAATAGAGTCGTAACAGAACTATATAACAATCACAACTACTGAGATGGTGAAGGAGGTGGTCCGGAACCCAAAGAGCAAAGTAGTGCCAATAACTTAGTATGTCAGGTCCGGTCATGCTCTCGTAGGTCTCGTCGTAGGTCGGAGATCTCTTGCCGCACATCTCGTCATAGATCGGAGACCTCTTGTCGCACCTCTCGTCGTAGGTCGGAGACCTCTCATCGTATATCTCGGTGAAACTCGGAGGACTCCTGCTGGAGGCTCGACATATCTCTCTCTAGTCCGGATACTCAATCGGCTAGAGTGCGAGGAGCGGGACATGGTGCTCGAGCTGGTGGAGGGGCAGGAGCGGTCTCGTCAGGAAACAGTGCGAGAAAAAACTCATCCTACTTTGCCTCCTCCTGCTGGGCATCTGGGTCAGGCTGGTGTTGTGCCCCCCTCTGCCAAGACATGATACCCTCATCATCTATATGGACACCAGCTAGGGAAAAGTTCCTAGCTCCTATAACGTCAAACTCGGTCATAGGACGGATGTCACCTCTGGTGACATCAATGTCCAAAGAGGACATATATGCTGTCAAAATATGATAGTAGGGCATATGAACTCATCCACTAGTCACGTATCCGGCAGAGTAGATAATGGTGGAAAAGATATGTAGGCTGATGTCAATATCTAACCTATGACACATGGCATAGAGAAGAAAAGAGTGGAATGGACGCATCACCGCGATGTCGGGAGTGCTCAGTGGTAGAATGTAAAAGACTAAGACCCTATAAAGGGCGTAGTCCTGGACTCAAAGGGCAACTGACCTAAATTGGGTCACAGTGGATACTCACTCGCCCCAAACAAAAATACGAATAAATCGTATCAAGGGTAATATGCGAGTAGGGATCTCCAAATGGTAGATCCCTGGGAGGATAGCACTGAAAGAGACAGGTAGATGACCGTAACTCCAAAGTCCCGGATGGTAGTAGGGGATAGCGTGATATCAGTGCCAGCTTCCCTAGTAGTATAGGTAAGGTCGTCTACTTTCACTTGGTTGTTATAAAATTTGGCACACAAATTTATGTTTACTGGACTAGTACAGGCAACAAAGTTCCGCAAGTTATAGTATTTTATAACCTCTATAACTGGAACGCAAGAGCGTAAAAAGAACGCTCTATCTACACATTTAGTCCTAATGGCCATATAAATGGTCGACTCAAACTTAATCCTAAGCTCGTCAGTGAGAAACCTAGGGTCAATGCTAGCAATGGAGGGCCCAACACAAGATTTAGAACGTTTCCTAAATTATGAAGCAACAGTATACTAATTAAAAGAACAAACATGCAATAACTTTTAAAAAAAAAAGGAAAAAATTTAAATAGTGAACAAGAATTTTACCGAGGAGCCATCGCAGAATATATTTAGAAATGACGACCCTGGTTGATTCGCACAATGTATTAACCACAGAACGAAGTAAAATTTAATTTTAATCACACTCGTAATAAAGCTCGGAAGGAGCCTTGACGAAAGTGAGAAATTTGTGGTGCGAGAGGAGGGGGCGCCCCTACCCCCCTATATATAGGGGATTCCGAGCGCCCGGATCCATTCCGGGTGCCCGGGGTCAAGTGGGGCGGGGCGCCCGGAGTCCCTTCCGGGCGCCCCGGGTCAGTATACCAGGGGCAGGCGCCCTTGGTTTTTGACTCCGGTTTCTTCCTTTTTTTTTAAGTTTTAAAATAAGTTTAATTTTGAAAAAAAACTTTTTAAGTTAAAAATTAAGTTTAATTTTGAAATAAAATTTTAAGTTAAAAGAAATTCAGTTTAATTTTGAAAATAAATTTTTAAGTAAAAAAAATTTAAGTTTAATTTTTAAAATCAATTTTTAAGTTAAAATTTTTTTTAAGTTTTAACTTTTAAAATAAGTTTTTAAGTTAAAAAAAATTTAAGTTTAAAATAAAATTTTAAGTTAAAAAAAATTTAAGTTTGATTTAAAGTAAATTTTAAGTTAAAAAAATGTAAGTTTACTTTTTAAAAAAATTAAGTTTAATTTTTAAAATAAATTTCAAGTTAAAAAAATTTTAATTTAATTTTTAAAATAATTTTGAAGTTAAAAAAAATTAAGTTTAATTTTTAAAATAATTTTTAAGTTTGAAAAAAATTTAAGTTTAATTTTTAAAATAATTTTTAAGTTAAAAAAATTAAGTTTAATTTTAAAAATAAATTTTAAGTTAGAAAAATTTAAATTTAATTTTTAAAATAATTTTTAAGTTAGAAAATTTTAAATTTAATTTTTAAAATAATTTTTAAGTTAAAGAAAATTTAAATTTAATTTTTAAAATAATTTTTAAGTTAAAAAAATTTAAGTTTAATTTTTTAAAATAATTTTTAATTTTTTAAAAAAATTAATTTTAATTTTTAAAATAATTTTTAAGTTAAAAAAAATTAAGTTCAATTTTTAAAATAAATTTTGAGTTCAAAAAAATTAAGTTAATTTAACTGATTTAATTAATTAATTTAATTTAACTTAATTTAATTTAAATTTAATTTAATTTAATTTATTTTAATTCAATTAATTTCATTTAGGTCCTTAGTCATTTCACTCGATCTATGCTTTCAATCAGGAAATCCTATAATTTTGTGAGATGAATTAGGTTCAATTTTAGGGTTTATTTTTAACTTGTGTTAGATTCAGGTTTAGCTTTGAGTTCAACAAATAGGCGTTCTCTGGATAAACTTCTGGGCTATGGTGAGTCACTTGGAAATCATTAGAGTAACCATGCCTTCGAGGTTTTCCAAATAGTTTTATCCACTAGACTTAGTACAAAACCTTGGTCTAACTGGTTATGATCCATAAAGGGTAGCTTCGGTCAGTTTCACTTAGCCAAATGCACCAGGTCGAAGCCATATCTTCCTAGACATGCATAGACTAAGCTTCCCTAACGTACTATCATCCAAAACTTCACCAGTACCATTTTTCAAGTTAAACTTGAACCCTTTTTAACTAGTCCTAACTACCCTGTCGGGTAGGTTGGTTAGGGTTACCCTGCCGGGTAGGTTAGTTTTGGAGGCGCCAGCTATTCTGGAGCCTCCCCCTGAATTAATGGTCGTTAATTTAATTTTTAGTTCTAGGTTTATGTCTATTTCTTTTATAATTATACTTTACTTGGTGATAGTTTAAATTTTGGTGAGTTCTAATATATTTAGATTTAAAAATTTTTGATTTAGGTTTGTATTCTGGTTTATAATTTGGTTTATTTGACTTTACGTAATATATTTTATCTTTAGGGAATAATATTGGTTAGGTCCTATTTGCGTGGTCAAACACACTTTCGGAACCCAGGCTTTATTCGTTGGTTTGTATTCAGTTATTAATGATTTAAAAGTTTTATTTGAGTTCGACTTATATCTGAGTCTGGTTTTATTATAACATGCTTTTTGATTATTTAGGATTAAGTCTAAATTTTTTGATCTGGTAGTAAATTTTTCTAACATATTTTTAAAATTATTAATTTCTAATTTTAATGATGAATTCTCCTCCTCAAGTATTAGATCTTGAGTTGGTTTATTATTTACAACTTGTTCCTTGAGGATTTGATTTTTCTCGAGGAGCAATTTGTTTTCATTTTCTAATTTAACTAACTTATTATTTAAGCAAGAAATAATTTTAAAAAACTTTCGGTTTAAGGTTAGGAATACCTCTTCGGAACCTGCGGAAATGAGTACGAACTCGTGGCTCGATTCAGGTTCGGATCCGTCTTCCGATTCATCTTCTGACTCTGCTTCGCGGGCCATCAGCGCGAGGTGGCTCTGGTGCTTCTGATCTTCTGCTTCTGATTCATCCGAGGAGGAGTCGTCCCATGTCGCTTTGAGGACCTTCTTTTTGGTCGGCTTCGGTTTGTCGATCTTCAGTCTTGGACACTCGTTCTTGTAGTGCCCCTTTTTGTTGCATCCGAAGCATGTTATGTTCCTTGAATCGGCTGGAGAACTGATCTTTTGTAGATCCTTCTTGCTGAAGCTTCTCTTCCTCCTGGTGAACATCTTCCTTACCAGGTTCATCAGGTGTTCTTCATCTTCAGAGCTCTGGTCAGAGTCTTCTTCAGGTTCTGGCTTGTTCTTCTTGGAGGAACCTGCATATAAAGCAACACCTTTCTCGGCTCCAGCGTTAGTCTGCTCATGTAACTCTAATTCACAAAATAATTCATCTAATTTAAGTTTAGTTAAATTCTTATAAATTTTGTAGGCATCCACGATGGATGCCCATAAACTATTACGTGGAAATGCATTTAACGCATACCTGATTAGGTCTCTGTTGTCCATTTGGTGGCCTATTACGTGGAGCCCGTTGAGGATATCCTTAATCCTTGCGTGCAGCTGACTCACTGTTTCTCCTTCCTGTATTTTTATATTAAATATTTTATTTAATAATGAATCCCTTTTTGTTACCTTAGCGTAGCTAGTTCCTTCATGCTGCTCGATCAATTTATCCCATAGCTCTTTGGCGTTCTGATGCGGTCCGACCCGGTTCAGCTCTTCTCTTGTTAATCCGCATTGTAATGTATTGATCGCCTTGTTCTCCGTTGATGCCTTCTTCTTTATGTCTGATGTCTATTTTTCAGGATCTAGTAGATCCCCGGAGCTGTCAACTGGTGGGTTGTAAGCTTTTGTGACGCTAAGCCACTGGTCGAAATCTGTCTTGAGATACACCTCCATCCGCTTCTTCCAGTACGGGAAGTCATCCCCGTTGAACAGGGGAGGTCGTACTATGCTGAATCCCTCAATCTGTGACATTTTAATCTGCAAAAAAAAACAAAAAGAAGAGAGGTTCCAAGACTTGGTCTTAGATTAGTAGTACGAGAGAAATTAAATAAAAATAACTGAATTGGTGTTGCACCAATTTAGATTTAATTACGACGGAAAGAGATTTCCAAAAAGGTAATAATACCAGTTTGGAATTTTATGAAAAAACTGAAATCCGAAAATAGAAAAAATTTTAAAAATAAATCACCGTCTTGTCTGATTGGTGGTTGCACCAAATCAGAGCGGTATCTGCTCTGATACCACTTGTTGGATCATGATCGTTCGATAGAGGGGGGGGGGGTGAATATCGATTACAAAAATTCGTCGAGAGTAAGCGCAGCGGAAAAGTAAAACAATGCTAACACAGAACCTTTTTACTTGGTTCGGAGCCTGTGTCGACTCCTACTCCAAGGCCCGTACTCGTTGAGTAGTTTCGATGGGCAATCACTAGCAATTCAAATATTTAATTATAAAGTTTAAGTACAGAAAAGCTAGAACAAGAAATACCGACAATAGAAAATAAGAAGAAACGGACAAAGCTTTGTCGGAGATCTTTCACAGCGTTGCAAGAGCACAGGAGAGCATGTTTTCAGTTCAGAGTTGTTGTATTGAGTTCCGCCTTTGACCCTCCTTATATAGGAGGCTCGGGGCGCCCCGGATCCCTTCCGGGCGCCCTGGTGTGACGTAGCTGTCTCAACCAGCGAGCTCCACATGTCGACGCTGCATCTTGGATAAAGTTTGCCTCCGGGCGCCCGGACCTCCTTTCTCCAGAAAGCCCTTCTCCTGCAAGACACGATTAGTCCGAGGCAAATATATAATGTGTATCCTGTAAAACAAAGTTTTAGCACAGTTTATAAGTTCAACATAAAGAGTATGACTTAGATTCCGTCTTTCCAAGACCAGAATCTAGTCACGATCTCAACTTAGATATCCGAAATGGATCTAAGCCGGATTGATGCCTAATGTTCCCTTCTCGGGAACGTGTCCTCACAGTCACTCTCTTTCAGTGACTTACCTTTACTCACCTGCCAGACGTCCGGTCAGCCCTTCGACTAGTCTGGACTTCTCGCCAGCTATCCGGTCAGCCCGTCGACTTAGCTGGACTTCGTGCCAAGCGTCCGGTCAGCCCGTCGACTCGCTTGGACTTCGTGCCAAATGTTCGGTCAGCCCGTCGACCCATTTGGTCTTCGTGCCAAGCATCCGGTCAGCCCGTCGACCCGCTTGGACTTCGTGCCAGACATCCGGTCAGCCCACCTGTCTAGATTTCGCCTACACACTCGGTCAGAGTGTTAGATAACAACAAATCTAACTTAACCTAATTTGTCATTCATCAAAACCTGAGTTAGACTGTTAGTGCTAACCGCACCAACAACATCATGGTAAAAGTATCAAGACACTACGGTCTGATTTTGGTGGCAAATATCTCTTAGGATAGTTTAGGAGTTACTTATCAGAGGACGAGATTCAATTCCAACTGTTTGTACCTGATACATCCCAACAGAATGGTGTGGCAGAAAGAAGGAATAAGACTCTTATGAAAATGGTTAGATCAATGATGAGTTATTCAAAATTACCAAATTCATTTTGGGGATATACTCTAGAAATGGCAGTGAACATAGTACCTTCTAAGTCAGTACCCTCTACTCCCATAGAATTATGGAATGGGTGTAAGCCTAGTCTGAAGCATATTCGGATTTGGGGTAGTCCAGCACATGTGCTGAAGGGAGACACTGATAAGTTGGAATTACGAATAGGAGTTCACTTGTTTGTGGGTTATCCTAGAAAAACGAAAGGAGGTTTATAGTCCTAAAAATCAGAAGGTCATTGTTAGCACCAATGCCCGATTTTTAGAAGAGGACTATGTTATGAACCACAAGCCCATGAGTAAAATTGTTCTTAAAGAAATAATAAAGGACACGTCTAATCTAGTACCAACAGTGCAAGATGAAATATCATAAGAAACTGCAACACGTGTCACAAATGATGCACAATTACAGATAGTATCTCATCGTAGTGGGAGGGTTGTTAGGCAACCTGAAAGATTCATGTTTTGGGAGAGTCTTTGGACTTGATCCCTCGTGAACATGAACCTAATCCCCGGATATATGACGAAGCATTCCAAGATAAAGATGCAGCATCTTGACAAAGAGCAATGAATATAGAAATAGAATCTATATATTCTAATCAAGTCTGGGAGCTTGTAGAACCACCAAATGGTGTAAAAGCCATTAGGTGTGAATAGGTCTACAAGAGAAAAAGAGGGACAGACGGGAAGGTGAAAACCTTCAAAGTAAGGCTTGTTGCGAAGGGGTATACTCAGAAAGAGGGAATCGATTATGAGGTAACATTTTTGCCAGTAGCTATGTTTAAGTCTATCCGGATACTCTTATCTATTGCCACTCATATGGATTATGAGGTTTGACAAATGGATGTCAAGACAGCTTTCCTTAATGGAAGTCTTGAAGAAAACATCCATATAAAGCAACCAGAGAGGATTATTGCAAAGGGCAAAGAACATCTAGTATGTAAGCTCAATCGGTCTATTTATGGACTGAAGCAAGCTTCAAGGTCTTGGAACATCTGGTTTAATGAAGTAATCCAGTCGTATGGATTTATTCAGTGTCCGGATGAGTCTTGTGTATACAAGAAGTGTGATAGAAACGTGGTGGTATTTTTTGTACTATACGTAGATGACATTTTGTTAGTTGGAAACAATATCAAAGTGTTGTCGGAAGTAAGGGTATGGTTGTCCAAGCAATTCAATATAAAGGACTTGGGAGAATGTGCACATATTCTCGGGATCAAAGTAATTAGGGATCGTAAGAAAAGAATGTTGTGCTTATCCCAAGCTTCATATATCGATACGATCCTAGCTCGTTTTAGCATGCGAGACTCCAAGAAAGGTTTTCTACCTTTTAGGCATGGAGTATCTTTATCTAAAGAGATGTCTCCGAAGACATCAAAAGAGATAAAAGAAATGAAGGCAGTTCCTTATGCTTCAGCTATAGAAAGCCTAATGTATGCTATGTTATGCACGAGACCGGATATCTATTTTGCCATGGGCATGATTAGCAAATATCAAAGTAATCCAAGATAGGGGCATTGGACTGCCATAAAACATATATTAAAATACCTGAGAAGGACTAGAGATTATATGCTGGTTTACCAAGCAGATAATTTGCTCCCTGTGGGTTACACGGATTGGGACTGATAGGTACAATAGTGTAACACCCCAAATTTTAATATTTGGAGTCCTAATAGTAATTAAAAATATTTAGAAATACTTTATAAATATTCTAGAGATTTTTAGAAATTTTTAGAGTATTTTTATGCAATTTTTGGAGTTCGTTTGGTATTTTTACCAAAAGAAACAAGTTGCAAAAATTAAAGAAATTAAGCCGAGGTTCGAACCAGAGACCTCCGACCCAACCCGAGTGTTAAGCGAAGCGTGATAGCCAAGTGCCCAAGCAGGCGTTGCTGATCAAATAAGGGATGAAATTAATTTAAGTAGTAGTTAAGTAGTAGTAGTTAAACAGAAAATAATTGGGTATAAAAAGGCTCGGCTGAGGATTTGAACCCGCGACTCCAACCAGAACCCGAGCCTTAAGCGAATTCAGCTGACCAAGTGCCTTAAGCGGGCGGTTCTGTTTAGAAAAGGTAGCGAAATTTATTTAAAAAGTTAACAGAATATGGGAGTTATAAAGAGAGGAAATTAGGGCTTGATTTCTGGCGTGACCGAAAAGCCTTTCTCTCCTCTTCCCCTAGCGAGCGACAACAATGTTGGGCGGAAACAAAGAACAAAGCTGAGGCTTCGTCTCCGGCGGCCGGCGGAGGGCTAATCCTGTGAGTTCCTCGCGAAGAAGAGACCTACTTGCCGAAGAGGACCCGTGGGCATGAAGAAGAGCCGGGAACTCAAGCATCTCAGAAACCCTAAGAGCTTTCTTGTTCGGCTGTGAGTTCAAGAAGCAAGGTAAGTTGCTTCTCACCTGCAGTAAGAGTAGTTTTAGAGCTTTGTTTCACTCCTTACCATCCACAGCATGCTCTTTTGTTTCGGATTGTGTTTGTGTCGGATTTATGCTTGCTAGGGATTTAGTTCCTTCTTGTTTTGGATCATGTTGTGCAGAATTTAGGGTGCTAGAGAGTTAAGAGTAGTTCCGAGATTTACTTGCTGCTTTGTAGTTCTGTTGTAGCATGCTTAAAGAGGATTTGCTTGCTCCTTTGTGTTTTGTTATAGCATGCTTAAAGAGGATTTGCTTGCTCCTTTGTGTTCTGTTGTAGCATGCTTAAAGAGGATTCAGCCGTGTGGTTTAATAGCATGAACAGTTAGTTTAAGAATAGTGGTTTGGTTTCTTCAGGCTTTGTAGTAGAAATTTGGAATCTTTTTGATGTAGATATTCTTGTTTGGGATCTTAATGGGCATGATCAGTTTATATGGAGTTTTACAGGTTTCTTTGGACAGAACTGAAGAAAATGGAGAAATGCATGTGATGAGTAGTTGTGGTCCATTGTTTCCTTAGGATAATTTCAATGTTGATGCATAGTTTGAAGTTCTAAAAAGGATACATTGCTTACTTATGATAAATTGACAGTTTAGATGAGATGTATGATATGATTAAATTTACAGTTATGGACAGCCTTAGTTTGTATTTAGTTAGATCTTCCAGCAGTTTATTTAGACTTGCAGATTTTGGTTTCTTTTGCAATTAACCAGACATGAACAACCTAGTCTTAGGAGAATTCGGCCGAAAGTTGTTTAGCTTGAATGTAGCATCTAGATTTTTATTAAGCTAGTATGCAGATTTTTGGTTAAGTTCATAGTGCAGTTTTAAAAGATTATAGTGCAGTTTGGTTGAGTATTATAGTGCAGAATTTGTGTTTGCCTAGTATGCAGAAATTGTGTAGCATAGAATGCAGAATTTTGATTAGAATAGTATGCAGATTTGTGCTAAGTTAGTATGCAGTTTTTATTAAGCTTACAAGTGCAGATTTTATTAAGCTTACAAATGCAGATTTTTATTAAGTAGAGCAGTGCAGATTTTTATTAAGAAGAGCAGTACAAATTTTTATTAAGTAGAGCAGTGTAGATTTTTATTAAGTAGAGTAGTGCAGATTTTATTAAGTAGAGCAGTGCAGATTTTTGTTAAGTAGTGCAGTGCAGATTTTTAATATGCATGGCAGTGCAGATTTTTCATTAAGCATTTCAGTTCCAGATTTTGAGTTCCTTATCAGTATTTTGAGTTTAAGAAAAGTATAAGAAAGATAAAGAAAATAAAGAAAAAGGTCAAGACCTTAAGTATATCCCAAAGTCAAGACTTTAGGGATTTTGGCACATAAGGTGCTTATTAAAATGTCAAGACATTTAAAGAAGAAGTAATTAAGATATTTTACTTTGAAGAGGCTAGTACCCGACTTCCGAGGTTGTCGTTAAACAAATCCAGGTGTCCAATTCCGAGGTCTTGGCCCTGGTAGACCAAGGTCTGCTCTTTTAGGATTGGTGGCTCGCTACCCCAACCTATTAGGGAACGCGCATAAGATGGTACTACGCCTAGGCCCAAGAGAAGTTGATTATTATTTTGAAGTATTAAAGTATAAGTTTTAAACAAGTGAAATAAAAGAAGTTGATTATTATTTTGAAGTATTAAAGTATAAGTTTTAAACAAGTGAAATAAAAGAATAAGTTTAGAACAAATGAAATAAGTTTCACTTTGTTTTAAAATTAGCAAGTTTAGTTTTCTTTTATGTTAGCTTGTTATTTAGATTAGCTTACTATTATTTGCTAGTAGGTGAGCATGACCAGCTTTACATGTTTAGCATTTCAGTTTGTTATGATTCCTTTACTATTAGATGAGCATGAGTAGTTTTCAGTAAGCATTCAGTTAGTTTATGTTATAGATATATGTACATGCATATCGAGATTTTGTGAGTTAGATAGCGCTTACTAAGCAATTTTGCTTATAGATGCATTTTCCTCTTACTGCAGATAAAGGAAAGGAAAAGCTATAGCAAAGGAAGGCGACAAGGAGGTGCGGATGGGTGTGTGATGCCTAGACTATAGAAGCCTTGGGATTTAGCATAAGAATTTATTAAAATTGTCATGTATTTAGAATTCTTTCATTTAAATTGTTATGCACATTAGATCTATTATCTGAGTTGTACAATGGTTGCATGCATGTTCAGATTAATACATATATTTCAACATGTTTAGATTGATGTATAGTGTTAGTTATGTATACGTGTTGGAGTAGAATGTAGGGATAAGTTATTCATGTTTCCACTGTCATTAATTGCATGTTTAGAGAGTTTTATGTATTGATATTCACATGTGTGCAATGTAAGTTAAGATAAGTTAGTAGTCTAGTAGCGCTCCACACTCGCAGACTAGTAGTGAGGAGGGTGGGGTGTTACAAATAGTAAGTTGACCTCGGGGTTTGTGTTTACTTTAGGAGGTAGAGCCATAACAATGAAGGAGTGTTAAGCAGAGATGTTTTTTCAAACTCCACCATAGAAGCTGAGTATATGGCAGCCTCTGAGGCGATCTTAGAAGTTGTATGGCTCAGAAACTTCATGATGAACTTAGATGTGATTCCTGGTTTGCCTAAATTTATTACAATCTATTGTGATAATAGTGGTGCAGTAGCAAACTCGAAGGAACCACGAGCCCATAAGCCGAGTAAACACATTGAGCGCAAGTACCACCTAATACGAGACATCGTATAAACGAGGAGAAGTTGTTGTCGCCTAGATTGCATCAGATGATAACCTGGAAGATCCTTTCACTAAGGCCCTTAAGACAAGAGCTTTTGATGGGCACGTTGAGGGGTTGAGAATCAGATGTATGGCAGGGTATATGACAACATAGTCTTTTAGTATAAGTGAGAGATTGTTAGAATGTATACTAAAAGTCTAGATTTTTGTAAACATTTATTTGAAATAAGAATCACATTGGTCAAATGTCTACATTTATGTTAAGTGTAGTTGTCCGTTTAATTTATATTGTAGATAACATGGTGTGAGGAGACACACAGAAGTTCATGTTATCAGTTCCTTATAAATTATAAACAATTGCTCACAACCAAGATGGAATGAGATAAACCATTGGAGTGGTTATAGTGTAATTATGTATTAGTTTATCTTGACTAATAAATTACACTAGTACACTATGAGTGTATTGAGCAGGACCATTTGAGGTAGTATCTTTTTATACTGACTATATAAAAGAACAATACCTCTGTTATTATGGAAGTGTGTACTCTTAATCATGATATAATAACAAGCACATATTCTTAATATTTATTTCTTTAATTTATCAAAGGGTGTGATTTAGCTCGTTAAATCAATGGACCCGATAAGTTGGGAAATGATATTATTTATATTATGTATTGTTGATTATAGAATGAAACTGTGTCCTAGTAATCTAGGTTGATGATGTCCCCTTGAGGAGCTCATAAGGATTGTCATGTAAATCCTGCAGGTGAACTTAGTCTGACATGACGATAAGGTTGAGTGGTACAACTCTTGGAGCTAGATATTAATTAAATGAGTTGTCAATAACTCATTTAATTAGTGAGCATTCAATATCTTAAACATAGGGAGACTAACACACTCATGATAAGAAGGAGCCCATATAGTAATATGGGATTGGTGCGGTAGTGCAATAATAACTCTTTAGTGGAATGAGATATTATCGATGAACTTGAGTTGGGTGTTCGGGGCGAACACGGGAAGCTTAAGCTCGTCGGAAGACCAAAACCAATTCCTCCTCTCGGTCCCTATTGTACCCTCTTATATAAAGCCTTATATCCACCCAAGGCCTACCTTCTTAAGGCCCAAGTTAGGGTCGGCCAAGCCTTGCTTGGAGACCAAGCAAGGGGCCAGCCAAGCTAAGCTTGGAGCCCAAGCTAGGGCTGGCCAAGCCTTGCTTGGTGCCCAAGCAAGTGACCGACCACATCATGAAGAGAAGGAAGTTTTATTTTGTAAAATATTTCCTTTTATAGAGATCCATAAAAAGGATTTACAAGGATGATTTTAATATAAAACTTTTCTTTTTTTTGATCGGTCATAAAAGGAAATAAAAGGGAGTTTTTATTTTGTTAAAAACTTTCCTTTTATGTTGGTTTTAAAAGAGAGTTTTAAATTTTAAAATCTTTCATTTTATAAATTTCTATAAAGGAATAAAAGAGAGAATTGAAATCTTTCCTTATTTGTAGTTATCTATAATGTGAAAGAAAGATTTTAATTTTTGATAAAACTTTCCTTTTGTAACCATGTTTTATTTTAAATCTGGTCTTTTATAGATATCCATAAAAGGATTTACAAGAGAGAGATTTTAATTTATAAAACATTCCTTTTATAACTATCCACAAAAGGGATTTTAAAAGAGATATTTTAATTTTATTTAAAATCTTTCCTTGCTTGGAAAGAAAGCATATGGCCGGCCATGTCATAGGAGAAAAAGGAAGTTTTATTTTTGTTACAAAACTTTCCTTATTTGCTATGACCAAGGAATATAAAAGAGGAGGAGGGGGTGCCTCACCCTTGGGCACATCTTCTATTCCTCTCCTCTCTTCCTTGGTGGTGGCCGACCCTTTGCTCTTCCTCTTCTCTTCATCTTTGTGGCCGGCGGCATCAAGACTTGAAGGTTGGATTGGTGGCCGGTTCATGCTTGGAGAAGAAGGAGACATTGTTTCCTAGCATCCCTTGGAGCTTGGTTGGTGGCCGAACTTCATCATCTCTTGGAGAAAGTTGGTGGCCGAAACTTAGAAGGAAGAAGAAGGCTTGGGTGGATTCTCGTCTTGGTAGATCGTCACCCACACGACGTCCGAGATAAGAAGAGGAATACAATAGAAGATCAAGAGATCTATAAGCTACGAACGGTATAACTAGTTATAAGTTTTCGCATCATAACTAGTGCATCCTTTTTGTATAGATCTTGTAAAACCAAACACAAGATGTTATCGATTTTAATTATCGTTTTTGTTATCGATATTCGTTTCAATTTCATGTTTTGATAATGTGTTTCTATTGAGGTCTCTGTAGTTAAACCTAGTTTACTATGAGAATTTTGAATATCTGATTTCTTCGAAAGGCTTTGTCTAGGCAGTGGTGGATGATCCCATACCCAAAAAGGCCTAGTGCCTCGCCACGTTTGACCTGGAAGCTGATCCTTGAAATAGATATTTGATCAACATCTTTATTATGGTTTAACTTAGGAAAATTATATCGGTTGAACTTGAAGTATGAATGTTAAGTTCCGTTCCCAATTCAAGTTTAACTTCTAAAGGAAAAAATTTGGATTAATAATGTTAAGCATCGTTTGCAATCCAAATTTAACTTTAATAGAACACATGGGTAGCTAGGATAGTTCTATGCTTGTACAAATTTTTGTACAGGGGAACTAGGACGGTATTCCAAGTAGCAACCAACACGAGCACCTGGACTAGTTGGTCTGGGAACCCAGACTAGTTGGTTCGGGCGCCCAAACTAGACAACCCTGTGCTGACTCGTCCGACGCCTTCTCCGATCACTGGCTACATCTCTGATTGCTTGGGTGATCCTCCAACCTTCTAGAATTGATCTCACCTGAACCCAACTCCGTCCTTCTCCTTGAGCAGTCTTCCGCTCCGGCTTCTCATCCCTCGAAAACACCACACACATCTTCTCACTCTACTGGCATACTCTTCCGTAGCTTCTCGTCCCTCGGATGCACCCGACCCATTGACTTGATTCTCGTGTCATCCTTCTCGTCTGCCGCATCTTCCGTCGACTTCTTGCGTTCCTAAATCCCTGCACACTTAAACACAAGACATCAAATACAAAGAGTCTAACTTGACTTGGTTGATCATATCAAAACCACCACGGGATACTTACAATTACCTCTTTTTTGATGTGGATCAATCCAAGTTAAGTTATGGTTAAACTAAAATAGTAAAATAAATAAGTATGCAAATGCAATTAATAAATATGTAATGCAATAAATTGGAAAAAAAATTATTCCTCCCTTTAGATTTAATCTTATTTCTCCCCATTTGATCACATTAAAAATAGGGATAATCAATGAAAAAATTAGGAAAATTTTTTAAGGATTACATAAATAGTAACTCACTTTTAGAAAAATTGTTATTTTTTTTTTAAATCTGAATTTTTATAATTTAAAAGCCAATTTTTCAAGAAATAATTTTAAAATTATTTTTAATCTTTAAAAATTTCTTAAATTTTTTGTCTTTGTTAAATATACTTATCCAATGTCGAGATAAACTTTTTGTAAAAAATATTAATATTAGTGAAAATTAATTATTTTATGCAAAAATATGTATTTACAAAGGAAAATACTTGAAGATTAAATTTTGAACTTCAAAAATCTTGTAACTTTGTCTAAGTATATAAAACAAAAAGTACATATGTAGAAAAATTAAAGTTTTGAAAATTGACTTTTTGAGAATTTAATATTAAAAATTAATATTTTAATAAAAATGATAGAAAATTAATTAACGGTCAGAAAATTTTAAAATTATTTATTCTAGCAAAGAATTTGTTGTCTTGTGACTGTAAAAATTTTGAACAAAAAAATACTAGTAGTAAGTTTGTATAAAAAAATATTTTTCTAAGTAAATCAATTCTAATTTAGTAAATCAATAAAATTTAAAATAAATTTAAACTAGACATGATTTTGGATCCCAATATAGGTTTCTATCCACTAGATTAATAAGATATTTTTTAGAAATTTAATTTTGTGATACCTTTGCAATTTGACCCTTATGCTATCTAAAATATCAATTAAGCCTATCATGATTTCTAAAATTTAAATTTTGAAAAGAACTTGAATTTAAGTATACATCATTCTTTTTCAATAACTCTATGTGTTCTTTTAATTATCATTTTTGACTTTATCCAATTCTTCTAGTGGACATGATTTTGCTAAAATAACTTTTAATTCTAAATTTTTCTTTTTTTAATTTTTATTTCCTATTTCTAATTAAGAAGAATTTTTAGAAAGTATTTTAACAAATTTATATAACTTATCGGGAGGTAGAGATTATACATCATTTATCTTGTCGATCTCGTTATCTAAAGCTCTCCCTTCATTGTTGCTTCCCTCTGAAATAGCTCTCATTTCATCGATGCTCTCTATGCTCATTTTAGATGAACTTGTTTCATCCTGTTCTTGGTGACTTGTCATCAGTGCAAGTCCGACGTAGGCTTTAATTTCTTACTCTGATGATGACGATTCATCTCACGTCGCCTTTAGGTTCTTGAGTTTCGTCCGAATTGGTCTTTTGTTCTTGTCCTTCTCCTTTAGTTTTGGGCAGTTGTCCTTGATGTGCCCTTCTTCTTGGCAATTATGGCATCATACCTTTCATTTGCTTTGTGGAAATTTCTTAGCCTTCCACTTGTTAGACTTAAAGAATTTACTAAATTTTCTTACCATAAATACAATTTCATCTTCGTCAAGTGATGTGCCTGAATCTGGTTCACCTTTCTGGTTAGCTCTCAGTGCTAGGTTTTGAGCATATTGGATCGTTAAAATGCTAGAGTGGGTGAATATCGTTTGTAGTTTTTTTAGAAATCTAGAGTACGTAGCAGAAAAGAAATACAAAAGTACAAACGCTAACACAAGTAATTTTTACTTGGTTCAGAGGCTTCAACAATTCATACTCCAAGGCCCTCACTCATTGAGTATTTTCATTAAGAAATCACTATCAATTTGAAAATAAGTTACAAATATTTGAGTATAAGTACTAGAAAATAAAAGATTACAAGAATAAGAACAAAGTTCCTTGATCATTGACTGTCGAAGCTGTTGGAGTTGTAAGGTTGTAAATATAGTCCCACATTAAAAAAACATGGGAAAGATCATGGGTTTATAAGAGAAAGATATCTCCATTGGTATGAGGCCTTTTGGGTAGAGCCCAAGAGCAAAACCATGAGAGCTTAGGTCCAAAGTGGATAATATCATGCCATTGTGGAGATATCTAAATTATTTTCGATCCTAACAATTGGTATCAGAGCCCGGACTGCCAGAAGGACTAACCGTCGACTGTGCACAAAAATCATGGTTCAATCGAAAGCCATAGTTCAATCGAACCATGTGGGTGGAATATTGACCTCGAATGAAGAAGTGGGGGCTCCCGTGTCCGGATCAAGAGAATCAGACACTAGGTAAGAAGTCCTAGTTGCGGCTAGACAAGGAAGTCCTAGTAGGTCGGATGGACCAAGGGGCAGGAAGTCCTAGTTACGTCTAGGCAAGAGAGTGAATTGGGTGTGGGGCGGGAAGGAGTCCTAGTTGACTAGGCGAAGGAGAAGAAGTGAGAGTCCGGTGGGCAGCAGGAAGTCCTAGTTGCTGAGCGAGGAAGTCCAATAGGCGGGTGGACAGGGGCGGGAAGTCCGTGAGGATTGTGGACGTTAGGGGCCTGTGGTCTTTGATGATGGGATTGTTGCAAGGTTGCAAACATAGTTTCACATTGAAAACACATGGGAAAGATCATGGGTTTATAAGAGAAAGATATCTTCATTGGTATGATGCCTTTTGGATAGAGCCCAGGAGTAAAATCATGAGGGCTTAAGTCCAAAGTGGAATCAATATGTATGGTTGGAGATATATAAATTCTTTTAACCCTGGCTGACTTTTGATTCGGGCCCTTCTTAGCGAGCGCAGAGAATGAAACTTGTAGCAAATGTTGTTATAAAGCTTCTAGTTGAAAGCTTCTTTTATAGGCCCATTCGAGCACCTGGACTATGCTGACTGTTAGAGTGTATACTAAAAGCCTAGCTTTTGGTATAAACATTTATCTAGAAATAAGAATCACATTGGTCAAATGTCTACATTTATGATAAATGTAGTTGTTCAATTAATTTATATTGTATCACGGAGGATGTATCGATACCTTATAAATTATAAGCGTTTCAACTACCATAATGGAAAGGAACAAACCATTGAAAGATCGTAGTGTAATTAGGTATCAGTATCTTGGCCTATAATTACACTAGTACAATGAGTGTATTGAGTAGGACCATTTGAGGTCGCTTTTATTTATCTTGACTTTATAAAGAAACAAAGACCTCATTATGGTGTGCTCTTAATCCTAATATAATAACAAGCATATATTTGATATTTATTTCTTTAATTTATCAATGGGTGAGATTTAGTTCGATGAATCAATAAGCCCGATAAGTTGGGAAATGGTATCACTTATAGTGTGTTGTTGATTATAGAAGGTAACCTAGAGATACTAGGTTGATAATGTCCCAAAGAGGAGCTCAAAGATTGTCATGTTAAACCCTGGGGTGGACTTAGTCCGATATGACGATAAGGTTGAGTGGTACTACTTGGACTTAGATATTAATTAAATGAGTTGTCGTGAACCCACTTAATTAGTGGGCATTCGATATCTTAAACACGGACTAACATGCTCATAATAAAAAGGAAAAATGTAATTTGGGATTGGTGCGGTAGTTCAATAATAGTTCTCTAGTGGAATGCATTGTATTATAAAATTAAGTTGTTGTGTGGGCGAACAGGATGTAATTTTATCGGGACCAAACCAATTCCTCCTCTCCTAGGTTCCTTACCTCTTTATTTATAGAGTTCTATACCCATACTACTATCCACCTGTAAGGGGCGTTGGGAACGCTGCTGAACCAACCAGTGCGTCGGCCTAGCTGAACCCAAGCTAGTGGGGGGCCAAATTAAATTAAAGGATTTTAATTTTAATTTTATTATGTGGAAGAAATAATTTATTAAAGAAATTAAAATTAAAATATCTCTCTTGTAAAGATCTACAAAAGATTAAAGAAAGATTAAATCTCTTTCCTTATTTGTAGATTGGTGAGATATTTTATTTTCTCTTTAAAATTATCCACATGTTGATAAAATTAAAATTATAGAAATTTCTTTTATCAACCATGAAGAGATTTTTAAAGAGAAATTTTTCCGGAAACAAATTAAGAAGTTTTAATTTGTTGATTAAAACTTGTCTAATTTATTTCCTCTTGATGTGGCGGCCATTAGAGATTAATTGGGAAATATTATTTTATTTTTCTCAATTAATTCATGTCAAGAAAATTAAGGAAATTTTATTGTAATTAAATTTCCTAATTTGCTTAGGCCAAGAAATATAAAAGAAGGGGTGAGGGTGCCTTCATGAGATACAACCTCTATTATTTTCTCCCTCTTTTGTTCCTTGGTGTGGCCATCCTCTCTCTTTCCCTCTCTCTCCCTCTTGGAGCTCTTGTGGTGGCGGATACTACTTGGAGAAGAAGAAGAAGAAGGAGAGAAAGCTAGCATCTCTTGGAGCTTGGTTAGTATTTTGGTTTTCTTCTTTGGTGAAGTTCTTCTTTTGTGGCCGAACCTTGCTTGGAGGAGAAGAAGGTGGTTGGTGGTTTCTCATCTTGGTAGATCGTTGCCCACACAACGTCCGAGGTTAGAAGAGGAATACTAGAAGATCAAGAGGTTTTTCTACAAGGTATAACTAGTAATTTTATTTCCGCATCATGCTAGTTATTTATGGAAATAATACCAAATACAAGAGGCTTACGTTCTAGAATTTGAATATATTTTTCGATGTTGTGTGTTTTTTTTTTTTTGTGATTTGATTGTTTTTCGGTTAACCTAAAGTTTAGGAAATTAAATATTAGCTTTCATGAGAGGTTTTGTCTAGTCGGTGGTGGCCATATCAAGGAGGGTCATGTGCTCCACGCCGATCTTGGGAACCAATTGGAAATTAATTTAATGGAATTAATATAACAAGCGTTGAAGTTGAACGTGTTGTTACGCAAGTCAAAACATAAAGACGAATAAATTAAGTTTTGGATCAAGCGTGTTAAGTTTCAAGCGATCCAAAATTTAATTTAAAAGAACACATGGTAGCTAGGAAAGGTTCAGACCTTTGTACAAAATTTTTGACAGTGGAACCTATAGGTTTTCCGAGTAGCAACCAACAATTGGTATCGGGCTAGGTTTTGCCTCTGTGATTTGGTATTAGTTTAATATATGCATATCATACATAATTAGGTGCTTAATAGTAGGATGTGCTAACTTTGTGGATGGAGATCCAACTATTATGGCTTTTAGTTATTATGTGTTGTGATTGGACACATGTCAAGGGCATTTATATGTGTGTGCATGATTGTATTAAAATACAGCAGGAGCTGTATTTAGTTTTATTAGGATTTTATTTTTGATCTAGATACATGTACATTCCTTTTATGGAATATAGGATCAAAAATGTAAAATTCTATTTATGTCGCGGATCAAATCTTGCAAAGCGTGGAACCTTCTGAATGGAAACCTACTCGAGGATGTGTACATGACACAACCTGAGGATTTTATAGATCCACAGCATACTAGCAGAGTATGTAAGCTGCATAGGTCCATTTATGGACTAAAGCAAGCTTCTCGGAGCTGGAATCTTCGATTTGATGATGCAATCAAACAGTTTGGTTTCATCATGAATGAAGATGAGCCTTGTGTCTACAAGAAAGTTGTAGGGGATATAGTTGTCTTCCTCATATTGTATGTGGATGACATACAACTCATTGGGAAGGACATCCCTTTGCTACAGACGAAACACTCCAAGATAAAGATACAACATCTTGGCAAAGAGTAATGAATAATAGAATTAGAATATATGTATTCTAATAAAATCTGGAAGCTTGTGGAACCACCAAATGGTGTAAAAGCTTTTGGGTGTTAAAAGGTCTATAATAGGAAAAGAGGGATAGAAAGGAAGTTAGTAACTTTCAAAGCAAGGCTTGATGAAAAAGGAAACTTTTTCACTGGTAGACATGCTTAAGTCTATCCGGATTCTTTTATCTATTTGGTAAGTGGATGTCAAGACAGCATTCCTTAATGGAAGTCTTGATGAAAGCATCCATATAAAGCAACCAGAAGGGTTCATTGCAAGGCTAAGAGCATCTTGTCTCTAGATCGAGTGTATGATGGCAAAGCTCAAAGGTCTTGGAATATCCGGTTTATCAAAGTAATCAGACCTGAGTTTATTGAGTAAGGGATAAGTCTTGTGTATACAAAGGTGTGATGGAAACGTGGTATTTCTTGTAGATAGCATTTTGGTAGTTGGAAACAATATCAAAATGTTGTCAGAAGTAGGATGGTTGTCCAAATAATTTGATATAAAGGACTTGGGAGAATATATATTCTTGAGATCAAGTAATAAGGGATCACAAGAAAGAATATTTTACTTATCCCAAGCTTCACATCGAAAAAATCCTTGCTTGTTTTAAGCATGCAAAACTCAAGAAAGGTTTCTTACCTTTTCAGGATGGAGTAACTTTATTTAAAGATATGTCTCTGACATCAAAGGAGATAAAAATAAAGGCGCTTTATGCTTTACCGGATCTAATGTATGCTATGCGATCGTAGATCTGTTTTGCGGCATGCCAAGTTAGCATATGTGATATCACAAAGACAAGAACAAGATCCATAAAACATATATTAGTACCTTAGAGTAGAGATTATATGCTAGCACAAGGTAGTTAATTTGGTCCCCGTGGGTTACAGTTTGGCTTCCAATCGGATAGGATAATAATAAGTCAACTCGGGGTTGTGTTGTTTACTTTAGGGATAAAGTCATAACTATGGAAGAGTGATAAGCATAGGTGTTTTTCTCCATAGAAGCTTAGTATATGGCAAGCCTCCGAGGTAGCCATAAAAGCTGAATGACTCAATAACCTCAAGATAGACTTAGATATGATTTGGTTTGTCCAAGATTGTTACAATCTATTGTAATAATGTTGATGCGATAAGAAAACTCGAAACCATAAGTCTATAAGGCAAATAAACACATGAATAAGTACCACAATACCGAGATACGTCGTATACGAGGAGAAGTTTAGTGAATGCATCGGTGATGACCTATAGATCTTTTCACTAAGGTCCTTAAGGCAAGAGCTTTTGAAGGGCATGTTGAAGGGTTGGAAATCGATGAATGGCGGCATAGATAGCGACTTAGTCTTTTAGTATAAGTGGAGATTGTTAGTACTAAAGCCTAGCTTTTGTATAAACATTTATCTAGAAATAAGAATCACATTGGTCAAATGTCAAATAGTTGGTTAATTAATTGTATTGTATAACATGGTGTGTGGCGTCACACGGAGGATCAATTATGCAGTACCTTATAAATAGTAGCTCACGACCATAATGGAAGGAACAAACCATTGAAAGGTCAGGTAATTAATTAGTATCAGTTTATCTTGATCAGTAATTACACTAGTACACTCAGTGTATTAGTAGGACCATTTGAGGTCGTTTCTTTTATCCGACTTTATAAAGAAAAAAGACCTCTTCATTATTATGAAGTGTCCCATATAATAACAAGCACATATATTTGATATTTATTTCTTTAATTTATCAATGGGTGAGATTTAGTTCGATGACCGATAAGTTAGGAAATGGTATCACTTATAGTGTGTGTTGTTGATTATAGAAGCGTGTCCTAGAGATACTAGGTTGATAATGTCCCCAAGAGGGCCTCATAAAGATTGTCATGTTAAACCTATGGACTTAGTTGACGATAAGGTTGTACTACTCTTGGACTTAGATATTAATTAAATGAGTTGTCGTGAACTCAATTAGTTAGTTTCGCATATGGGAGACTAACATGCTTTATAATAAAATGTAATTTGGGATTTGAATAGTTCAATAATAGTTCTCTAGTGGAAAATTATTATAAAATTAAGTTGTGTAAGGCGAATGGGTAATTTTATCGGAGACCAAAACTCCTCCTCCTCGCAGCTCGTAGCCTCTTATTGTTGCTTCTCGAAGGTTCCTTCCATAAAAATTTTGTAAAAGGTCGACCACTTTTCCTAGCTATGTGTTCTTTTAAATTAAATTTTGGATCTCCTGCGGAACTTAACACGTTTAATCTATTTGTTCTTTTAGGTTTTGACTTGGATCTCTGCGGAACTCACGTTCGACCCAAGTCTCCTTAAGTTATTAATTCCATTAAATATTAATTTCAAGGTCGTGCGAGCACATGACCTTCTTGGATATGGGAGCAACCACCAACTAGACGACAAACCCTTTATGAAGAAGCTAATATTTAATTTCCTAAAATAACTTTAGGTTAACCAAAAGAACAATCAAATCACAAGGAAAAGAAAGACAAAAGAACAACAGAAAAAACATATTGAAATACTAACGAAGCCTCTTTGTATTTGGTATTATTTCCATAAATAACTAGCATGATGCGGAAATAGAAATTACTAGTTATACCTTAGAGAAAACCTCTTGATCTTCTAGTATCTTCTAACCCTGACGTGTGGCAACGATCTTCCAAGATGAGAAACCACCAACCACCTTCTTCTCCTCCAAGCAAGGTTCGGCCAAAAGAAGAAAAGAAAACAAAATACTAACAAGTTAAGAGATGCTAGCTTTCTCTTCTTCTTCTTCTTCTCGAGTAGTATCCGTACCACAGCTCCAAGAAGGGTATTCGGCCACCACAAGAGGAAGAGATGGAGTTGGTCACACCCAGGAACAAAAGAGGAGGAGGAATAATAGATGTTGTGTCTTGTGAAGGCACCTCACCCCTTCTTGGCCTAGGTAAATTAGGAAATTTAATTACAATAAATTTTCCTTAATTGAGAAATAAAATAAAATTTCCCCAATTAATTTGTGATGGTCGGCCACATTATTGGAATACAAAAGTTTTAATCAACAATTAAAACTTCCTAATTTGTTTCCGGAAATTTTAAAAATAAAATTTCTCTTTAAAATCTCTTCATGGTTAATAAAAGAATATCTATAATTTTAATTTTATTAACATGTGAATAATTTTAAAGAGAAAATAAAATCTCTTCTAATCTACAAATAAGGAAAGCTTTTAATCTTTGTAGATCTTTTTAAGAGAGATATTTTAATTTTAATTCTCTTTAAAATATATCTTCATAATAATAATAAATTAAAATTAAATTTCTTTTTAATTTTATTGGCCTTACTAGCTTGGGTTCATAGCTAGGGCCAATCCTAAGTGGTAGCTAGGCTTGATTCCCAAGCTACTGGCCGCCCTAATTTAAGGTGGGTATAGTATAGTACTCTATAAATAAGAGGGGACGAGAGGAGGAGTGGTTTTATCTCCCGATAAAATTAAGCATCCCGTGTTCGACACAACACACAATAATTTCAACGATAATTCATTCCACTAGAGAACTATCATCGATCTCAATCCCAAATTACATTTTTGGGTTCCTTCTTATTATGAGTGTGTTAGTCTCCCCGTTTAAGATATCGAATGTCCACTAATTAAGGAGTTATGCGACAACTCTTTTAATTAATGTCTAAGTCCAAGAGTAGTACCACTCGCCATGCATGACTAAGTCCACTAGAGGTTTAACATGACAATCCTTATGAAGCTCCTCTTGGGACATTATCAACCTAGTATCTATTCCATAATCAACAACACACACTATAAGTGAGCATTTCCAACTTATCGTTATTTATTCATCGAACTAAATTAAAGAAATAAATATCAAATATATGTGCTTATTATATTAGGATTAAGAGCACACACTTCCATAATAACTGAGGTCTTTGTTCCTTTATAAAGTCATTATAAACTCGAATGGTCCTACTCAATACACTCTAAGTGTACTAGTGTAATTATATAGTCAAGATAAACTAATACCTAATTACACCACGACCTTCTAATGGTTTGTTCCTTTCCATTTCGGTCGTAGAAATGTTTAATATTATAATTTATAGTCATCTTTCATAGACCACACATATATATTATCTATATAAATTAAATGAACAAACAAAATGTAGATAATTAGACCAAATGTGATTCTTTATTCATAATGAATGTTTACAAAGCTTAGGTATACACTCCAACAATCTCCCACTTATACTAATGACTGCCATATCTTCTACCATACGATTCCATTCCTCCACATGCCGATCGAAAGCTTTTGAAGGGCCTTAGTGAAAGGATCTGCTCGGGTGTTATCCGCTGATGCAATCTTGGCGATGACAACTTCTCCTCGCTCACAATATCTCGTATCCGTGGTACTTGGCGTTTACTCGCCTATGAGCTCGTGGTTCCTTCGAGTTTGCAAGGGTTTGCCACTGTGATGATCTCAGAAAGCAGAGATCACAATCTAAGTCCATTAGAAAGTTCACGAGCTGCATCCTTGGGACATACATCATCAATTCGGGTTGGTCGCGATACCTTAACACTGCCTCCATGAAATAGCTCCACCTCCTAAAGAAAACACATAGCTCGATGTAGACTCTGTATCCCCGATTAAATTGATAACTGTAACCGCGGAAATCATACCGCTTGGTATACTAGCATATAATCCTAGTCCTTCTGTGTACTTTAATATATGCGCATCCATGTCCTTGTCCGAGGTTACTCGTGATATACGACCATGCCTACGGCAAAAAATATCGTGTCGACATAGCATTGCATATAGGCTTAGGAAGCATAAGAAGCTCGAATCATTCCTTCTATCTCTTTTGATGTCTTAGACATCTCTTTAATCATTACTCCATGTCTAAGGTAAACCTTTCTTGGAATCCTGCATGCTAAGCGGTTGTATCTATCTATGAAGCTTGGGATAGACACAATATTCTTTCTTATCCCTTATAACTTTGATCCAAGAATGTGTGCACATTCTCCTAAGTCCTATCAAATTGTTTGGACAACCATACCTTACTGATAATACTTTGACATTGTTGCCAATTAACAAAATATCGTATGGTACAGAAATACCACCACGTTTCCGTTTATATACAACGGACTTCTTATACACAAGACTCGGACTTTGAATGGAAGGACTTCAAGATCTAGCTTGACCATAAATTGAGCTTGCACTAGATGCTCTTTGCCTTTTCAATGAACCCAGGTTCTTTGCTTATGGATGTTCTCTTGAGACTTCCATTAAGGAAAGCTGCATCTTGACATCCTTTGCCAAATCTCATAATCTATAGAGCGTGATAGATAAAAGTCTGGATAGTCTTAAGCATGCTCTGGGTGAAAAGGTCGTCTCCTCAATTCCCTCTTTTCAGAGTACCCTTTTATGCAACTTCGCTCTACCTTCCGAAGATCTTCTTTTCTCGCAGATCCACTTGCATAGATTTTACACCTTCTGCTAGACTTTATTAAGTCTCTCTATTTCGACAATTCATTGCCTTTTGCCATCTTGCATCTATATCTTGGAGTGTGCTTCGTCGTATGTTCGTGGATCGGGTTCATGTTTACCAGTCTGAAGACCAAAAACATGATCTTTCCCCTCCCTTCTGACCCTCCTCTACGAGTGGTTGCTTTATTAATTGTGTATCATGTGTGACACGTAGATCTCTTGTGGTACTTCATCTTGCTTATTGGTATGCTTGTTAGACATGTCCTCTCTAAGTTCTTCTAAAACAACCTCTTGGCTTGTGATCCATTATATAGTCTTCTAAAAACTAGGCATTGGTGCACAATGACCTACGGTCTTTAGGACTATAAAATAAACCACCTTTTTGGGATATCCTTACAATGAGCGAACTTATCATTCTCTTTCGGTTTCGACAGTTTGGATACATGTCACCCCATATGTCTTAGTCGGGTTTTCGCCATTCCACAATTCTATGGGAGTAGAAGAAACTGATTTAGAAGGTACTAAGTTCAGAGCGTATCGTTTCCAGAGCATATCCCAAAAGTAATTGTAATAAATAACTCATCATTGATCTAACCATCTCCATGAGAGTCCTATTCTTCGCTTACACCATTACATTGCTTGGGTGTTGTGCAGAACATTGGGATTGAACTCACCTCGATAAAGTAATTCCTAAACTCCTAAGAGGTATTCGCCACCACGATCGATCGTAGTGTCTTGATACTTTACCTAATCGTTTTTGTATTCTTTGAACTTATCAAAGCACTGGACTTCGCGCATTAGGTAAATATATCCGTATGTATCTAAATCGCTATGAAAGGACAAAATATTCAAAACCTCCTCTTGCACAGAGGACATAGACCACACAACGAAATCAGTGAACCAACTCTAACACTTCTTGCTCTATACCCTTGGCCTTGAACGGCCTCTTGGTCATTTTACCTTAAGATTCACAAGTTGGAAAATTTTCCAACTCTAATGAACTCAAAAGTCCATCGCTATAAGCCTCTCCTACTTAAATTAATATGACCAAGTCTTAGATGCCAAAGATACCTTGGTTCATTTCAAGGTTCTTTTCTTATTAGAATTAGAAGATGAGTTATAAATTTCCATGTTTTGCTTTGTGGAAGAAATTGATTTAAAGTATACAAATTGCCAACTAATGCAGAACAGATAATCACTTTATTTCTTTTAATAACTACATCGTTTCGAAAGAAACTGAATATCCATCTAAACAGTTTAGAAACTGAAATTAAATTCTTCTAAAAGCGGGTACATAAGACAATTTCTTAAACCAAATTTCTATTTCTACTAAAGGACAAGTAGACGCTCCCATTGCAACAGTACCGCCACCTTAGTAGCATTGCCCATGTAGATAAATCTCCCTTAGATAGTCCGGGTCGGTCCTCGAAGCAGATTCAATGATGGCTCCGTCCGTCTTTGATTACATCACTAAACATGTTTCACTGGAGCATGAGATATACCTTTGTTTTGGTTCCACGAGAGCGACGCCTTCGATGTGCCTCGCACGGACCTACATTTTCCTCTCGACTTCTAAATCAGATGCTAGATTTATTCACTTTCTTTGTTGAACCAACTTGTTTCTTCTTCTTCTTCCCTTAGAGTTTAGAATTTGCCATTTTCTATAGTGAATTTGAGCATGAAAAATAATCCTTCGACTGTCGATCCGCTAATGAATAAACCTCTTATTCATATTATACAATCCGCCAAAACTCTCTAGGTAGCGTTGAGGATCATATCGATCCGGGTTTCCCATCAATTTCTCCAAGGATCAGATCTCGCTCGGATAAGCCATCATCTTTAGGATACGATCCCATGTGAGTACCCTCTTGCATGGTGGCCATTATCTTTCTCATGGCTTCTGCCTAGAAGCCCTATCCTGACGACGAAGAGTTTCTTGAGATTCTAAATCATCATAGTGTTGTAAATCTTGATCTTGGACACAATACATTTGACATGAAGCCAAAATGTAACACCGCGCCATCTCACTTACCCATTTCCTATGATATTCAATCTCCTCTTGGGTAGATTCACCGAAGGGCATCGTGTCCACTTCACAAGACATATTTATAGCTTTCAGAGAACAATGTCGTTTCTTTTCCAATCTATGTAGTTTGGTCCGTCCAAGTAAGTCTATTCTAAGTATGATGGATGAGGGTTGAAAGACATCCTAAGAATCACAAATAACTTTTGGTCAGAACTCTAAATTTAGAATAATATTGATTCCTCAAACAATACTATTTTAAATTAACCAACACTATATCACGTTAGTGTGGACGTATACAAATTCAACATTTGTAAAGGAGGGTTTAACCCATTAATTTTATTATCTTGTCAACCTAACTTTTTGACAAATAAAAAATAGTTGGTATCATTTGGTCACACATATAATAGCAGCGGTGACCGCTGAGGATACTTATTAGATGTGTGTCAAGTATATACATTTACTTGCACTAAGTCCATTAATAAGATTATGCCCTTCCACACGCCTTAATTAATTTCCTATAGTCATCCAAAAATGGAAGTTTGTTCTAGTGATCCACAAACAAGCTCATCCGTTATGGAGGCACTCGAGCAGCAAGCTTGCTTTGCATCACTTACAAACCATGTGGAGACCATGGGATTTATTTAAAATCCCTCTCCACTTAGTTATAAATGAGGAATTTTAACTATGCTAGCCTACTTAAACTTGTAAAAATGCAACGTGCAACTAAAATAGCAATAAATAGAAAATTTAATTTTCAACTATTATGGCTTTTATCTCTAATCGTCCTCCGGGTGTTGTCATCCCAAGTTTGCCATATTTGGCCACCCGGTCTAATCTATCACGTGATCCATCTTGCTCCTAGTTCCGCTGCGCCTGGTCCTTAGAAGGTTCCACGCTTTGCAAGATTCCACGACATAAATAGAATTTACATTTTGATCCTATATTCCATAAAAGGAATGTACATGTATCTAGATCAAAAATAAAATCCTAATAAAACTAAAGCGACTCTACTATTTAATACAATCATGCACACATATAAATTGCCCTTGACATGTGGTCCAATCACATAATTAACTAAAAGCCATAATAGTTGGATCCTGCATCCATGTTAGCATCCTACTATTATCCCGCCTAAATTATATGTATGACACATGTGCATAATTAAACTAAATACCAAATAACCTAGCTCTCGATACCAATTGTTGGTTGCTTCTGAAAGCCTATAGGTTCCCTGCATAAACAAACAAAGGTCTGAACCTTTCTAGCTACCATGTGTTCTTTAAATTAAATTTTGGATCTCCTGCGAACTTAACACGTTGATCCAAAACTTAATCTATTCTTTTAGGTTTTGACTTGGATCTCCAGTGGAACTTAACACGTTATTGATCTCCTTTGTTATTAATTCCATTAAATATTAATTTCCATAAAGGTTCCCGTGGCGAGGCAGGCACATGGCCTTCGGATACGGAGCAACCACCCATCTAGACAAACCTTTAATAGAAAGCTAATATTTAATTTCCTAACTTTAGGTTAACCAAAAGAACAATCAAATCACAAGGAAAGAAAGAAACAAAAGAACACAAGAAAAAACGAATACTAGAAGCGTAAGCCTCTTGTATTTGGTATTATTTTCATAAATAGCTATGATGCTTAACCTGAACATAGAAAACCTCTTTTCATCCATTTCCTTTAACCTCCTGAGTGTAAGCGTCCTTCCAAGGATGCTTTTTCTCCTTCCTCAAGAGGAGCAAGACTAGAAAACTCAAAAGTTGAAAACCAATCTATCATTTTACCAGAAGCTACTTTCCCATCTGATTCTCTCTTAGTACCTTCTTCTGCATCACCAGATGCCTCACCACAAGAGTCTCCATTAGGAAGAGGTTTTGCACCACAAGAGGATTTAGGAACAACAGGACCATCTTTTATATTCCTTGGCCTAGTAATTAAATTTAATTACAATAAATTTTCCTTAATTTCCTTGAAATGATTTATCTGAGAGAAATAAACAAATATTCCCCAATTAATGATTACAGAGGACAAGTGATCAACCTTCCTCTGTTCGAGAATTTTTAAAATGTTTCTCTTTAAATCTCTAATAAAAAAATTCTTTATGTGTAATTACAACATGTACCTTATCTATTGACAAAGAAATCTAATCTCTTTTCTTCTTTACAAGAGAGATATTCAATTTTAATTCTATTTAAAATATATCTTCCACATAACAAAAAATTAAAATTAAATTTCTTTTAATTTATTAATTTGTTCCGTCTAGGCTAGCGTTGGCCGGCCACTACTAGTACTAGGCTGGCCCTGCTTAGCTAGCATTGCTGTAAGCTAGGCTGGGTGAGTGGGTATAGGTGGGCATATAGTAAGCGAAATGAGGCCAGGAGAGGAATGGTTTGGTCTCCGATTACATCCCGTGTTCCTTTAACACACACAACTTATTTATCAACGATAATTCATTCCACTAGAGAACTATCATTGAACTACCGCACAATCCCAAATTACATTTTGGGCTCCTTCTTATGATGTGTTAGTCTCCTGTTTAAGATATCGAATGTCCACTAATTAAGTGAGTTCTGACAACTCATTTAATTAATGTCTAAGTCCAAGAGTAGTACCACTCAACTTTATCGTCATGACTAAGTCCACCTGCAGGGTTTAACATGACAATCCTTATGAGCTCCTCTTGGGGACATTATCAACCTAGTATCTCTAGGACACAGTTTCCTTCTATAATCAATAACACACACTATAAGTGATAGCATTTCCCAACTTATCGGGTTTATTGATTCATCGAACTAAATCTCACCCATTGATAAATTAAAGAAATAAATATCAAATATATGTGCTTGTTATTATATTAAGATTAAGAGCACACACTTCCATAATAACTGAGGTCTTTGTTCCTTTATAAAGTCAGTATAAAAGGAACGACCTCGAATGGTCCTACTCAATACACTCTGAGTGTACTAGTGTAATTATATAGTCAAGATAAACTAATACCTAATTACACTACGACCTTCTAATGGTTTGTTCCTTTCCATTCTGGTCGTGAGCTACTGTTTATAATTTATAAGGTACTGATAACATCATCTTCTGTATGTGACACCACATACTATGTTATCTACAATATAAATTAAATGAACAACTACAAACAAATGTAGATAATTAGACCAAATGTGATTCTTTATTCATAATGAATGTTTACAAAGCTTAGGCTTTCAGTATACACTCCAACACTTATTTATAGAGTTCTATACCCACCTATACCCACCTTCTATACCCACCAATAAGGGGCCGGCCAAGCTAGCTTGGGAACCAAGCTAGGGCCGGCCTAGGTATAAAATTGGGTGGCCGGCCCTAGCTTGAACCCAAGCTAGTGGGGGCCGGCCAAATTAAATTAAAAAGGGATTTTAATTTTAATTTTTATTATGTGGAAGAAATAATTTATTAAAGAGAATTAAAATTAAAATATCTCTCTTGTAAAAGATCTACAAAAGATTAAAGAAAGAGATTAAATCTCTTTCCTTATTTGTAGATTGGTGAGATATTTTATTTTCTCTTTAAAATTATCCACATGTTGATAAAATTAAAATTATAGAAATTTCCTTTTATCAACCATGAAGAGATTTTTAAAGAGAAATTTTATTTTTAAAATTTCCGGAAACAAATTAAGAAGTTTTAATTTGTTGATTAAAACTTGTCTAATTTATTTCCTCTTGATGTGGCCGGCCATTAGAGATTAATTGGGGAAATATTATTTTATTTTTCTCAATTAATTCATGTCAAGGTAAATTAAGGAAATTTTATTGTAATTAAATTTCCTAATTTGCCTAGGCCAAGGAATATAAAAGAAGGGGTGAGGGTGCCTCCATGAGATACAACCTTTATTATTTTTTTTGTTCCTTGGTGTGGCCGGCCATCCTCTCCCTCTCTTCCTCTTGTGGTGGCCGAACCTCTCTCCCTTCCTTGGAGCTCTTGTGGTGGCCGGATACTACTTGGAGAAGAAGAAGAAGAAGGAGAGAAAACTAGCATCTCTTGGAGCTTGGTTAGTATTTTGGTTTTCTTCTTTGGTGAAGTTCTTCTTTTGTGGCCGAACCTTGCTTGGAGGAGAAGAAGGTGGTTGGTGGTTTCTCATCTCGGTAGATCGTTGCCCACATAACGTCCGAGGTTAGAAGAGGAATACGGTAGAAGATCAAGAGGTTTTTCTACAAGGTATAACTAGTAATTTTTATTTCCGCATCATGCTAGTTATTTATGGAAATAATACCAAATACAAGAGGCTTACGTTCTAGAATTTCGAATATATTTTTTCGATGTTGTGTTCTTTTGTTTTTCTTTTCCTTGTGATTTGATTGTTCTTTTCGGTTAACCTAAAGTTATTTTAGGAAATTAAATATTAGCTTTCCATAAGAGGTTTTGTCTAGTCGGTGGTGGTTGCTCCCATATCCAAGAAGGTCATGTGCCTCGCCACGTCAGTACTGGACCTTTGTATAAAATTTATGTATAGTGGAACCGATAGGTTTTCCGAGTAGCAACCAAGTCAAAACAAAAGAATAAATGTTTTGGATTAGTTGTTAAGTTCCGCAGGTGATCCAAAATTTAATTTAAAAGAACACATGGTAGCTAGGAAAAGGTTCAGACCTTTGTACAAAATTTTTATACAGTGGAACCTATAGGTTTTCCGAGTAGCAACCAACACTGACATGACGAGCTCTTGTCAAAACATCATCCTTGAAGTGTTGATTAATCCTAAGAAAACGTACCGGTTCCACTATATAAAAAGTTTTTGTACAAGTGTCGAACCTTTCCTTAAATAACCTATTGTGTTCTTTAGAAGTTAAATTAGGAATCACAGACGGAACTTAACATCATTGATTCCAAATTTAACTTATCTGTTCTTAATGGTTTAGATTTGAATTGCAAGCGGAACTTAACACTATTGATTCAAATCTACCTAGATTATTAATTCCATAAATATTAATTTCCAAAATTAGCTTCCAGGACTGCATGGCGAGGCACATGACCTTCTTGGATATGGGAGCAACCACCACCGCCTAGGCAAAGCCTTTTAAGAAAAGCTAATATTTATTTCCTTAAATAACTCTAGGTTAACCGAAAAGAACAATCGAATCACAAATTTGAAAAAGAAGAAAACATAAAATCGAAAAACAAATTCGATAAACTAGATCTAATTGCTTCTTGTATTTAGAATTCTTACAAATAAAATAACTATTATGATGTGGAAGAAAATTACTAGTTATACCTTCTCTTTGTAAGCTAATGACCTTGAGATCTTCTGCCGTATTCCTCGCCTCGCCTTGGACGTCGTGTGGGCGACGATCCTCCAAGATGAACACCACCCAAAAGAATCCTTCCTCTTCCTCTAGAATTCGGCCACCACCACCACCAAGGAGAAGAGAGCAAAGGGAAAGGGAGAAAGGAGAGGGTCGGCCACCAAGAGATCACCCAAGCAAAAGAATAAGAGTTGTGTTTCATGAAGCCCCCTCACCCTTTCTTTTATATTACTTGCCCAAGGCAAATAAGAAAAAACTTTTTACAAAAAATAAAATCATCTAAGAGTTTTTCCTTTTCCCTTTTAATTTTTCCTTTTCTTTCCTCTTGATTGAATCAATCACCAATCAATGGTTGTGATCAATCCTATTTGGTTTAGGATTGGGATTGCCCGGCCCCTTGCTTGGACACCAAGCAAGGTGGGCGGCCACCATATTTAGGAAAGAAAAATAATTTTTTTTATAAAATTTTACAAGAAGCAAACTCTTATAAAATTTTACAAGTTCTCTTTTCTAGAGTTAAAAAAGGAAAGTTTTAAAAATTAAAACCATGTTTTAAAATTTAAAACTTCTCTTATAAGATTTCCTTTTTTAACATGATAATAGAAAATTTTAATTTTAAAACTTATCTCCCTTTTTTTTCTTAAACCATGAGGATGGTTAAAAAATGAAAGTTTTAAAACTTTTAAAACTCGCTATTAAAACATGTGACCTAATTCAAGTAAGGATAGTTTTAAAAATTTAAATCTCTCTTTTAAAACTTATAGTTTTCTACAAAGAGAAGATTTTAAAAATTCAAAACACCCCTCCTATTTGAATTAATCTTGGTCGGCCCCTACAAGCTTGGTCACCAAGCTATAGGGTCGGCCCCTATAAGAGGATGTGGCCGGCCATTGCTTGGTCACCAAGCAATGGTCCGGCCCCCTTCTTGGACACCAAGAAGAGCCTTACATTTGGATGGACTTGAGGCTATAATGAGGCTACGATAGGGACCTAGAGGAGAAATTGGTTTTGACCTTCCGATGAGCTTGAGTATCCCGTGTTTGCCCTGAACACACAACTCAAGTTCATCGATAATAACTCATTCCACAAAAGAGTTATTATCACACTACCACACCAATCCCAAATTACATTATGGGCTCCTTCTTATCATGAGTATGTTAGTCTCCCTGTGTTTAAGATTACGAATGTCCACTAATTAAGTAAGTGTAACAACCCAATTTTCCCTATTTCAAGTTCTAAAAGTCCATAAAAATATTTGGAAATGCTTTTAAAATATTCTAGAGATTTTTAGAAATTTTTAGAGTATTTTTACGTAATTTTTGGAAGTCGTTTAGTATGTTTACAAAAAGAAAAAAATTTTGTCAAAACCGAAGTTCGAACCCACGACCTCGGGTCGGACCGACCCAACCGGACACGGCCCAACCAACTGAGCTATGCTCGTTTTGTTAACCAAGTACGAAGCGAGGTGTATATAAGTTGTAGTTAATAACAGAAATGCCCTAATTATTATAAGATGGGTTATTTCCTTCTCCCGAACCCTAACTCCTTCTCTTCTCCTCACGCCGCGCGATTCATCTCTGCTCGGGCGAAACGAAGCCATATTAGGGCTTTGTCTCCAGCGCCGGCGAAAGGCCCTTTCCGGCCGGTCTTCACCGTGCGTGATCACCTCGACGAGGGGAGTTCGGAAACGTGAAGAAGAGCCGAGATTTCAAGCTTCTCCCGAAGCCCTAGTTGCCTCCTTCCGGTTGTAAGTCCTAAAAGCAAGTGTAAGTACTACTCACCTGCGGTAGGAGTTGCTCCAAGCTTCGATTTGTTTTCCTTGCTTCGGCTTTTGCCGTGCCTAGTAGTTCCGAGCTTCGATTGGTTTTCCTTGCTTCCATTGCAATTCGGATTTGGTTTTGAGGTTGTTGCCGTGAGCCTCAAATGGGAACAAAGGAAGGAAAGATGGTATAGGTTAGGGATTTTAGTTCCTTGCTTTGGAACCTGCTGTGACCGGATATGGTTGCTAGAAATATAGGTTCTTTTTTTAGTTCAATTGCTACTGTAAAGAATGTTTAAGGAATGTTTAATTCCAAAGTTTTCTCCTTTGGAGTTTGCTGGAATTTTTGGTTTTCTTCCATAGCAGATGGAGAGCATGAAGATATGTTGTTATTACCTCTTTAGTTTCTAGTAGCAAATTTAATGATTTAGCGTGAAGAATTTATATACAAACATGTAAAGAACTGAGCATGTGATTTTAGATTCAATTTCATTGCTATATGAGGAATAAGAACAATTTTATTAGATTGTTTTGTTTAGAGCTTTAGTTACTGCCGTGGCACTACAGATAGTTGCAACAAGTTTTGATTTCTGTTGCCTTGTGAGAGTATGAGTTTTCTTTACAACAAGTTTATACAGATTTTAAGCTTCAGTAAGTTTTAGTGATGATAAGCATGTGTACAGATTTAGCGTATTTTTGTGCATGAAGAATTTATATGCATGCTATCTTAAAGTATGTAGCTTGAGATTTATGTGCCATTTAATTTAAGCATGCAGAATTAGACTTTTCCATGCTACTACCATGTTTTAGAAATTCTGAACCATTTTGGAAAGTAATTTTGGATTATAAGCACATTAAGAGCTTAATTAAATGTCAAGGCATTTCCCTTTTAATTTCCCGAATGAGAAAGATAATAAGTAAGTAAAGTAAGAGGCTAGTACCCGACATCCAAGAGCTTGTCGTTAAACAAATCCAGGTGACCATTTCCGAGGTCTTGGCCCTGGTAGACCGAGGTATGCTCTTTTAGGATTGGTGGCTCGCAACCCCAACCTATTAGGGAACGCGCATGAGTTGGTACTAGGCCTGGGCCCAAGAAAAGAAAACCCAAGAAAAGAAAACCTAAGAAAAGAAAAGTTAAGTAAGAAGGAAGAAAGACAAGAAAAGTTAAGTAAGAAGGAAGAAAGAAAGAAGAAGAAAGTAAAAGATAGAAATTAAAAGATTAATTTCTAACACAAGGATACAAGAAATAAAATAAGTTCCAAGCTTAGAATAAATAAGAATGGTTAGTTTTCTTTGATTCTAAGTTTACATTGTTAGTTTCTTGTTATCCTGCTTGATACTGAGTATGATTTGTATTCTGTTCATTTTCTGTATACCATGAGTACATGCAGATAGCTTTATTATTTCAGTTTCAGCACTTATGCATTTCATTTATGCATTTCGAGTTTTGTGAGATAGATTAGTACTTACTAAGCGTTTTCGCTTATAGATCTTGTCTTCTTTCCTCCTACTGCAGATAAAGGAAAAGCTAAGATATGAAGGGAGGCGACAGGGTGGTGGTGATGATGGATGTGTGTGGTGACTGAACTATGGAGAGGTCCAGAGGGGACTAGCAAGACTTATTTATTTAGAGTTTATGTCTAGTTTATTTTCCTTATTTCTGTTATGAAATTATGAGTTTATGATTGAGTTTGATGTGCACTGTAGCTTATTATGCTTCATTCTGGGAGCTTGAGTTTAGTTCATGTTGCTAGATTAGTTTTTGATTATGATATGATTTATTACTGCGTGGTTGTGAATAAATTGTGATCCAGCCGCATGTGGCTGTGTATATATCTTGTGTATTATAGATTTGATCACCGGTACAGGGGAGACTCTGCCGAAATTTTTCGGTAGGAATTTCTCTGAACCGTGATAAATCTAAGTGTCGCTAATAATAGCATAAGTGACACTAGTAAGTAGAGTAGGAGTTAGGTAACGGTCGCCCTTAGAGAGTAGTAGTAAGAAGGGTGGTTGTTACAGTTGGTATCAGAGCAGTGTTCCATTCTCCAGCATCACACACACATCAGCATCATCCTCGCCGTCTCCAAGTAAGAAAGTATTTAAATTATTTCTTTATTCTGCTTTTCTTATTATTAACTGCAGTATAGAGTACTTATTTTTTTTGAGTACTAAAGTAAGATAGAAGATTTAGTTTCCCTTGTCTCTATTCGTATTTATGTATGATTAGAAGGGTTAAAGTAAGATATCAAGCCTTTACCTTGCATAATTGGATGTTAAGAAAAAGGATGTTCTCGTACCGTTCGTACTGAGAACCAAGATCAGGAGAACGAAGAGCCCAGAACCCCTGGGCCTATTCTCTCTGAAATTGTTACTCAACTTCAGAGACAAGTAGCGAGCACTGCAGCAAGTGATTGCCAATCTAATGGCCAATCAGAAACCAGCTCCTCCCACTTCCCCAACCATTAATGTGGAGACCCCAGTAGTGACTGAAGTCCTATCAGTTGCCCTGGAAGTTGCCACAACACCTAGAAGACAAGAAGCATACCTCATCCAGTGGCTGAAGCTGAAACCAGAAAGCTTTTCAGGCACGACTGAGCCCTGGGATACCCAGGCTTGGTTTAAAACACTGGAGAGCACTATAGAGCTTCTTGACTGGACAGAAGTCGAGAAGGTCAAGTGCGCCTCTCTCTGCCTGTCTGGAGATGCTCGTATGTAGTGGGAGAGGATAAAGACCAAGAGAGCAGCCGATCAGATGAGCTGAGCAGATTTTCAGTTAGAGTTCTATGAAGAGTTCTATCACCAACAAGCACTATGAGGGGTTTATAGAGTTCAAGCCAGACAAGGTAGAAGACAAGACAGTAGGGAGCTTGGAGCCCCAGTCAAGTAAGTGCAGAAGAACAGAAAGAAAGTAATTTTTAGTCCAGAAGGTGAGCCAACTTTTGAGTTCACCGGAGTGCCAAGGAGGAAGACCCATAAGCTCCTCTCATCCCTAGCAGCACACCAGATGTTAGCTAAAGGGTGTGCAGGTTTTCTTGCATACATAGTAAAGGCAGAAGAGGAGAAGAGACTCAAGCAGGAGGAGGTCCGGGTAGTATGCGAGTATCCAGAAGTATTTCCAGAAGAGCTACCTGGACTACCTCCCAACAGAGAGGTGGAATTTGAGATTGAATTGGTTCCTGGAACCGGTCCAATTTCGAAAGCTCCGTATCGCATGTCTCCAGCAGAGCTGAAGGAGTTACAAGAGCAACTACAGGAGTTACTGGACAAAGGCTTCATTCGCCCTAGTCACTCACCTTGGGGAGCTCCTGTGTTGTTTGTCAAGAAGAAAGATGGGACAATGCGGATGTGTATAGACTACAGAGCTTTGAATCAAGTGACAATCAAGAACAAGTACCCCCTTCCCAGGATCGATGACTTATTTGATCAGTTAAGAGGAGCAACGGTGTTCTCAAGGATAGACTTGCGCTCTGGGTACCATCAGCTGAAAGTGAAAGAAAGATATATACCCAGAACGGCATTCAGAACCAGATATGGACACTACGAGTTTGTAGTTATGCCATTTGGAGTGACCAATGCACCTGCGGTCTTCATGGACTTAATGAACAGGGTGTTCAGAGAGTATCTTGACAAATTTGTCATTGTATTCATCGACGACATTCTGGTCTATTCAAGGACCCCAGAGGAGCATGACACGCACCTGAGGATAGTACTGCAGACCCTTCAGCAGAAGCAGCTTTATGCTAAATTTTCAAAGTGCGAGTTCTGGTTAAATCAGGTGGCGTTTTTAGGTCACATTATTTCCAAGGAAGGTATTCAAGTGGATCCAGCCAAAGTGGAAGCGGTCAACAACTGGAGTAGACCCAAGAACGTCAGAGAGATCAGAAGTTTCCTTGGTCTAGCAAGGTACTACAAGAAGTTCGTGGAGGATTTTTCCAGGATAGAGTCTCCGCTAACAGCCCTCACCAGAAAGAACAAGAGGTTCGAATGGTCAGATAAATGTGAGCAGAGCTTCCAAGAGCTAAAGAAGAGATTGATCAGTGCTCCCATTCTGACTGTTCCACAGAGCGACAAGAGTTTCGACATCTACAGCGATGCTTCCAAGATGGGTTTAGGAGCTGTACTCATGCAAGAAGGAAAGGTCATAGCTTATGCTTCCAGACAACTCAAAGACTATGAGAAGAACTACCCTACTCATGATCTCGAGTGGCTGTAGTTTTTGCACTTAAACTCTGGCGACATTATTTGTATGGAGTCCAAGTAGAATTTTCACAGATCATCGGAGTCTTAAGTACTTCTTCACTTAGAAAGACTTAAACATGAGACAGTGAGGTGGCAAAGATTACGACTGTGAAATTCTCTACCACCCAGCAAAGCTAACAAAGTGGCGGATGCAGCAGAAAATCTAGTGCATCACCGATGTCTTTGTCATCACTAGCCCGCCACCTGCAGAAGGAGTTGTCGATTTTGGGCTTGAAATTATCGAAGGACCTCTCTACATTGACCTTAGAGTCTACAATCGCTTGTGGAGATACAGAGAAAGCAAAGTGAAGATCCCGACATCCGTAAGATCAGCGGGATACTAGAAGACAACTCGAGTTTAGAGTGACAGATAGCGGAATTCTTTATCGTGGAGTCGATTTATGCTGCTGCCCAATGATGAGGAACTGAGAAAGAAGATCTTAGAGGAAGCTCACAGTACACCATATTCCATGCATCCTGGTTCTTCCAAGATGTACCAAGATGTGAAACAGAGGTTTTGGTGGTCAGGACTCAAAAGAGATGTAGCTAAGTATGTCAGTACCTGCTTGACATGCCAGAGAGTCAAAGCAGAACACCAGAGGCCAGGAGGAGTTCTTCAGCCTCTTCCAATACCAGAATGGAAATGCGAAGACATTTCCATGGACTTCATAACAGGTCTTCTAAGAACCACCAATGGATATGATGCGATATGGGTAATAGTAGACCGATTGACCAAGTCTGCTCATTTCCTAGCCATCAAGGTGTGCCACTCCATAGAGCAGTTGGCCCAGCTATATGTTAAAGAGGTAATCAGACTTCATGGAGTTCCTAAATCTATCGTTTCTGATAGAGATGGGCGCTTCACCTCACACTTTTGGGAGTGCGTTCAGAATGCACTAGGCACCAAACTCAAGTTCAGCACAGCTTTCCATCCGCAGATTGATGGACAGACAGAGCGAGTGAATCAGATTTTAGAGGACATGCTCAGAGCTTGTGCGCTAGATTTCAAAGGAAGTTGGTGCAAGTATTTGTGCTTAGCTGAATTCGCTTACAACAATAGTTATCAGGCCATCATCAAGATGGCACCATATGAAGCACTATATGGCAGGAAATGCAGATCACCCATATGCTGGCAAGAAGCAGGAGAGAGAAAATAGATAGAAGCAGAGTTGGGCATTCAGACAGAGGTGATAGATGAGACTACTCAAGCAATCCAGAAAATCAGACAGAGAATCGAGACTGCCCAGAGCAGACAGAAGAGTTATGTTGACACACGCCGTAGGCCATTGGAATTCCAAGTAGGAGATTCAGCCTCAAGATCGCTCCTATGAAGGGAGTGATGAGATTTGGCAAGAAGGCAAATTAAGTCCTCGCTATGTAGGGCCTTACCGATCATAGAGAGGATTGGGAAAGTAGCTTACAGCTGGACTTACCACAAGACATGTCAGCAATACACAATGTGTTTCATGTCTCTATGCTAAAGAAGTGTCTCCATGACCCGAAACCACAGTCGGTGCAGATCCAAGAGGATCTTAGTTATGAGAGCAGACCTACACAGATAGTGGACAGAGCAGTCAAGAGATTGAGAAATAAAGAAGTACCACTAGTGAAGGTCGTCTGGCAGAACCAGAAGCACGAGGAAATCACTTGGGAGTGGGAGGACAGTATGAGACAGAAGTATCCAGAGCTATTCTAAGTTCGAGGACGAACTTTTATAAGGTATGGGGGATTGTAACAACCCAATTTTCCCTATTTCAAGTTCTAAAAGTCCATAAAAATATTTGGAAATGCTTTTAAAATATTCTAGAGATTTTTAGAAATTTTTAGAGTATTTTTACGTAATTTTTGGAAGTCGTTTAGTATGTTTACAAAAAGAAAAAAATTTTGTCAAAACCGAAGTTCGAACCCACGACCTCGGGTCGGACCGACCCAACCGGACACGGCCCAACCAAATTGAGCTATGCTCGTTTTGTTAACCAAGTACGAAGCGAGGTGTATATAAGTTGTAGTTAATAACAGAAATGCCCTAAGTATTATAAGATGGGTTATTTCCTTCTCCCGAACCCTAACTCCTTCTCTTCTCCTCACACCGCGCGATTCATCTCTGCTAGGGCGAAACGAAGCCATATTAGGGCTTTGTCTCCAGCGCCGGCGAAAGGCCCTTTCCGGCCGGTCTTCACCGTGCGTGATCACCTCGACGAGGGGAGTTCGGAAACGTGAAGAAGAGCCGAGATTTCAAGCTTCTCCCGAAGCCCTAGTTGCCTCCTTCCGGTTGTAAGTCCTAAAAGCAAGTGTAAGTCCTAAAAGCCGAGATTTTGAGTATGTAAGTACTACAGCATACTAGTAGAGTATGCAAGCTACATAGGTCCATTTATAGACTAAAGTAAGCTTCTCGGAGCTGGAATCTTCGATTCGATGATGTGATCAAACAGTTTGGTTTCATCAAGAACGAAGATGAGCCTTGTGTCTACAAGAAGGTTGTAGGGGATATAGTTGTCTTCCTCATATTGTATGTGGATGACATACTACTCATTGGGAAGGACATCCCTATGCTTCAGTCTGTCAAGACCTGGCTAGGGAGTTGCTTCTCAATGAAGGACTTAGGTGAGGCATCTCGCATTCTTGGGATACAGATCTATAGAGATAGATCTAATAGATTGCTTGGCCCTAGGTCGTAGTCATACAAGACAAGGTTTCGGCTTGCCATGCGTAACTCCAAGAAGGTTACCGATGTCACATGGCGTGAGTCTTCGAAGACTCTCCCTCTTCTAGAGAGGAGAGAGCATGGATCAGATCCTTATGCCTCGCCATAGGATCGATCATGTACGCCATGTTATGTACTCGACCGATGTCTCGTATGCTTTGAGCATGACGAGCAGATATCAGTGAAAGTCATCGATAGCGGTCAAGAATATTCTTAAGTACTTGAAGGACCAAAGAATATTTCTTGATATATGGAGGCAATGATGAGCTAACGTAAAGGTTACGGATGATGCTTTTCGCAGATTCGTGATGATTACCGATCGCAGTGGGTGTATTTTGTATTAATGGTGGTCTCGTGAAGAGTTCAAGCGTTCTGATACAAGAAGAGGTATTGTCGCATTGAGTATATTGGCATCGAGGAAGCAAAGGAGGTTGTTTGGATCATCATCGAACTTGGGGTGGTTCCTAGCATCACTGACCCAGTTGAGCCCTATTGTGACAACAATGGAGCTATAGCACAGTGGAAGGACCTCGCCACACCAATGACAGCATATACTGGCGCCCATCTCATTCGAGAGATTATCGAGGAGATGTGAAGATGAGTACCTACAAGGAGGCTAACATGATCCCTTGACCAAGGCTTTGGCACAAAGGAAGCATGATGGTCACACTAGGTCTTTAGGCCTAGAGCCTATATATCGATTGACACTAGTGCTAGTGGGATTGTTAGTTAGAGCCCTAGAGCCAATCATTTGATGATTGTACCGGACTCATGTATATCATATTCTTGTATATTAATAAAAGCATTTGTTTGGTTATTATATTTATATTAGTGCCAAATAGACTAAGTATAATAGCGTCCTTGAGTAGAAGGTTCATACTATATCAATCGATTAGTTGAATCGATAGTGAGATGATATAGGAACACTACTCTAAATCATTCCTAGGAGTATTAGCATTCTGGACAATGTTAATAATAAGACAGCAAGTGAGGTCAGCTGACTTGATCTCACAAGTCATGGATATAGAGATATCAAGTCGACACATGTATGCATTAGAGAGTGTATACTGATTGACTCGCCATGAGGAAGTATCATGGATTGTTATTTGAGTGTCATATACTTTCTCATGTGGCTATTAGTATGACTATTAGTCCTTGAAGTCACCATGGATCCCTACATAAGGAGTTATGTACTTTAGTTTGCCAACGTCAACCGTGAATCGTGGACTATAGGCGCATGGGTATATAATGAATTATGTAGGTGAGTGATGTAGATGGAATCTATCCCTTCCCATATGACGGGAGCAGTGTATTCTTGATAGAGTGAGACCACTAAGTGCATGGTCATGCCCAAATGAGTCAACATTAGATTTGAGCTCATTTGATCGAGTGAGAGTCTAACTTGAGTTCAAGATTTAGATTGATTAGAGGATGACATGGTCTATGCCTCATATTGATCAATCTAGATGTCTAGGATAGAAGGACACTTGTCATTATTTTGTGAGTAGTCACAATTGGTAGTCACAAGGTGATGTCGGATCTCGACATTCTTGTAACTTGGGTAGTAATGATGTGTTGCTAGATACCGCTCATTACTTATGCTCCTAAATGGGTTTAGGCATTGCCAACGCTTACAAGAACCTATAGGGTCACACTTAGGACAATTAGGTGGAGATTAGGTTCATATGATGAACCAAGAGGATTAGATTCATTTGATGAATCAAATTGGATTAAGAGTAATCCTAATTGGGCTAACTTGAGTTCGACTCAAGTTGATTCATGTGTTAAATGAGTCTAATTTAGATTTTGACTCATTGAATCAATTTAATTTAATGAATTAGATTCATTATATTAAGTTGGCTCGAATCAAATGGTTGGATTAGATCCACCATGGTAGAAATGGAGTCAAGTTTGACTTGACTTGAGAAGGAAGACCAAAGGTCAATTTTGACTTGACATTTTTGCCACCTCATTGGTGAGTTGGCATTAGGTGGACCAATAATGATGTTCCACATCATCATGGGTGCCACCTCATGGAAGTAACAAAGTCACTCTCTTAATGGTTTCATATTAATTGCAATTAATGCAATTAATGTGATTTTATGGTTTCATATTAATTGCAATTAATGCAATTAATGTGAATTTTGAAATGTGGCCGGCCACTTGGTTTTTGGGTGAAAAAATTCATTTTTCATTCACTTGTGTGCATCTTCCTCCTTCTCCCTCTCCCTCTCCTCCCTTGGTCGAACCACATAGGTGCTAGCACACCTTGGTTTTTGGTCATCTCCATCTAGTGTGTCCGTGTGGATACTTCTAGAGGACCGGCGCTTAACGGTCTTGAGATCCGGCATCATTTGGACGAGCGGGAACGCGAAGGGCATCGCATCAAGGGTAAACACTTTTTCCTCATAGATCTAAGTAGTAGATCAGTTTTTTGTACTCGTACAAGAAATAGTTTTTCGAATTTTTATACGAATCTTTGCACGGATCTACGGCTTTGGGTCCTTCGGGGTTTCCGCGACGCGAAAAAGTGGTTTTCGCGGCTCGAAAAACCTAACATGGAGATTGCTAGGGAAATCGTCCGGTTATAGAGATGGTCAAAGGGTTGACCAGGTTGATGAGAATACAAGTCAAGTAGGTCAAGGTTGACAGGAGACTTGACTGGGAAAGTCCTAACTAGAGGTTAGGTGTATGGTGTTAGGATCTTCGGATGGCTAGAGAGGGGGGGGTGTGAATAGCCTCCACTAAAAACTCAATCAATTCCTCACAAAAGCTTGTTAGCACAGCGGAAATAAACAAAATAAAACTGATGCAAGGAAAGAAGCACAACCCACAGCTTACACAAGTATGTACGAGGTTCGGGGATAACTTGCCCCTACTCCTCGGCGTGTCCGTAAGGTGGACGATCCCTTGATCGTTCGGTAGATCACACCCCGGACAAATTCCGGCTAAATGTTTCTCCTTCTCGGTGGAGTAACCTCTCCACAAAGATCACAAAATAGATTTTAAAGTGAAGCACAATTATAGTAGTTCAAGGTAAAGGATTGAACAGATGAACGTACTAAGCAGTAAAAATGCAAAGAAGGAATCACCAAGAAACAACACACACAACCTCTGATCGATGTAGAGTTTTCAACCTTAGCAAACCTTCTTCCTTCTTCTTTTCTCACCGTCCCATCACCGATCACCGCCGTGTCCAACTCAGAACCAACTCCGCCAATCACTCTTCTTCCTTCATCTTCTTCTCAAACTCACACCAATACCATCCATGGTCTTTGGTGAGAAAGAAGTCGAGAGCAAGCCGTCGAAGCTCTGAACGCAAGGTCGCGAATCACGAAATACTGACATAAAGGGCACTTGTTCTTATTCTTCCGATGGAGCTTCATTTGAAATTAACCAATGGCACGATACCCGCATCGAACTTAAAATCTCAGATGATTGATTTGGGTGAATCGGCGAATCAAAATGTAGCAGTATAAACAAACAAAGTTGTCGATCGCATCGATCCATCCATATACTGGACCGATCAGACTCACCTGTTCGGTCCGGAAGACCGACGGACGCAGGACCGTCGCATCGGTGGTCTCCCACGATCCTCGCTGATCTAATCGCTTTTCTGATTAACGGACTCAGACCGATCACTCACAGAATGCGCTGGTTACCACGCGCCCCCGATTCGACGATAACCTACGAGATTCTTAGGGTCACCGATCGTCCAATGACGATCCGTGACTAGACATCGATCGGCTACCGACCGATCTAGACAACCGAGACATCGATCGGGTCAATGCAGATCCAATGTCTTGTGTTAGTTTTAGAGCCTCCAGCCCTAAACCCTAACGCCTTCCTGGTAGAGAACGAGCTACCAAGCCCTCTCGACCTAGTCCGAGAACGAGCCGCCGAGCCCTCTCCGACTTCGTCCAGAACGAGCCAACGAGCCCTCTCGACCTAGTCCCGAGAACGAGCACCAGGCCCTCGACTGTTCGTCGCCCGAGTGAGAACGAGCTACCGAGCCCCTCCGACCTAGTCGAGAACGAGCCCGAGCCCTCTCCGAGGTCCGTCGCAGAACGAGCTACCGATCCCTCTCGACCTAGTCCGGAGAACGAGCCGCCGAGACCTCTCCGACTGGTCCGGTCGAGAACGAGCACCGAGCCCTCTCCGACCTAGTCCGGAGGCCAAGCCCTCTCCCGACTGGTCCGCAGAATCGGAGCCACGAAGCCCTCTCTCATGTCCCAGTTTGGATTTCCTTCCTCATGATCATCCTTATCATTAATCGTCGCCTAAGTTTAATTAATCTACAAACTTAAATCGCAAAACATCAAAACAAATGTTGTCGATCGTATCAATAATCTCCTTTTGTTGTTTGATGATTTAGATCAAATGTTCATATTTCCATATTCCATATTTCCAATGTTAGGGAATCAAGATCCTCCAACAAGGATAGGGAATCAAGGTCCTCCCCTAAAGCTAAACTTTCATTTATTTCTAAACTTTGTTATTCCCTCCCTTTGTCAAACACCCAGGTGCGAAGGTAAGAAGAAACTTAAAACTCCCCTTATCATAATCGCTTCTTAATTCACCTAGAACACCTCTAAATGTATTAGTGTGATAAAGAAAGAAATAAGAGACATACAAGACATACAAGATTATCAAAAAGATATTAAAACCAATAGAGTGAAACATAAAGAAAGAAAATAAATAAATGATAAGAATAAAATGAAGTATCCGCAGGACCATACATCAACAACCAACCAACATCAAAACAAACATAGACATCACATCAAACAATCTATATCAATCACTCCTCTCACGAGAGCGACATCATCAACGGAGGAATGGCATGCCGCAGGATGGATGTCATGAAATCGCATGAGGTGGGTATCCGTCCGCATAATCCCGAAGAGTTGTGAATGCCAGTCGATCACAGAAATCATCGAGGCTCACAAACCGTGACCATTGTCCCATGAAGCCCAAAGAACTAACAGCTCATCATGCCGATCAAAGCGACTCTCCACTTCGCGATGCCGACCAGCAGATCGATCGGCCTCCATCGCCGGAGCAGGAAGCAAAGCATGCAAGAGCAGCAACTCGTCGGAGGTCCCGTGGTAACTCACTTAGAGCTCTCCCATCCTTCCACCAAACATCCCCATTTTGTCCTATGATACACACTTGGAAAATGCCCGCTTAAGTCTCGATCATGCATCGATCTCTGACTATTCTACCCTTAGAGACATCAATCAAGGGTCTCGACAATGTTCAGAATATATGCATATAAACAATGTAGCTGCCACCAATATAGGAGATGATCGAAGAGTAGATGCTAGATATGATGTCAAAGTCGAGACGCCGACGCAATCCATAAAGCATCAGGCAATGAAGGCAGTTTGTGATAATTTTAAAAAAAATGTAGTCTTGAGGAGATAATCTCAAGGCTGCAAAAGTAGGAAAGTCAACATCTAGCTCATCAAGGCCACCCGGTCTCGGATGTCTGAAGAAGTACTCATAAATATCGTCAGATGAGATATCAAAGGGTGGAGGTAAAGGATCTGGTAAATCAGGAAATATCGAAAAGACATTACCGGAACACCTCCGACAATCGAGATAGTCAAAGAAGGATGAGAAACTGAAATCAAGAGTCCGCTTAGCAACTCTTGTTTTATAACCTACATCATTAGTCTGATGAAGGTTGTTATAAAACTCAGAGACCAAGTCATAGTTGATATCCCGTTCTAAGTAGACAAGTGAGTCAAGTTTGTAGTAGGCAATGATTTCAGACACAGTTGGACAAAATTCGTCCATGAATTTACGATCTACAGACCTACAAGGGAGTAATTTAAAGGTTCTTTGTCTAAAGGCTTCCTCAAAATTGTGGTTCGGGAATCTCCCGGAAAGATCTCAGGTGACTTAGAGGTCCCCTCACCCACTGGTTTCTTTCTAAGAGTTAACAAAGTGATATAATGGGGCAAGTAAGTGAGCACCGGAGCCACCCGAAACAAAAACCACAGATATGGTGAGAAATGAGACCGAAATGCCAAGTTCTAGAGAAGTAAGGAGTTACCTTGGTGCCATTGAAGTTTTGGCTAGAGCTTTGGCTAGGGTTCCGACGTGCAAAGAGAAGAGAAGAGGTGAGGTGTAGGGAAGAGTCAGCTAGGGCTTCCGCGTGAAGAGGGAAAAGAAAGGATCGGGAAGTTTTAAGGGTTTTCTGATGGGTGTACAGTTGATGAAATGATCGGACGGCTGTCCGATCAGGAGGTATCAGGAGCCTCCTGATCGGTCCATGGACCGATCCAGGAACATCCTGATCGGTCTGTAGACCGATCGGTCGGTAGACCGATCAGAGAATGATCAGTGGCCTTGCGTACCGGATTGATCTGATCGGTCTCCGGACCGATCAGGGAACTCCCTGATCGGTCTGTAGACCGATCAGAAAGTGATCAGTAGCGTGCCAGGCTGACCTGATCGGTCCGTAGACCGATCAGTGTCTGATACTTAGATCTCTCCAGTAATTTCAGTAACTGAAATTAGCAATTTCAGTAACTTAAATTCATAGAGATGTTCGATAGTTCGTGGAAGTTTCTCTAGGAAAACTTCCAAGTTCAGAACCTAGAACCTGGAGGATCTACAAGCATAACGATTACCTAAAAATTATGGTCTGAACTTGTTTATAGCCCTAAAGTTGCAGACATTTAGAAAACACACAACTTAAGGCCTGAAAACTGAAATTTTTGACCTTTGTTATGTTCAGTTTCAAGTTTGTCAAAATATAACCAACTTGCTATCGTTCTTTCAAGGACTTGTCCTAGTATCAATCAAAATCATGAAAAGCATCGTTCAAGTGTGTCAAACAGTCCATCAACCAAAGTTTCATAATTTCTAGGTAAAGGTCCAACCAAGTTTCCTTGGTTGGAATATATGAGTAAGATCTAGGAACCAAATACACATGAATTATGTAATGGTCTTCCCCATACTCAATTTATGTCTCTTCAACCTAATTATTCAAGGGATGCATGCTACATTTTGAATAATTCGGTTGATCCTAGCATCTCACCCCATTTCTAGCAAACAAAAATCATTTGTTAAACCTTATAGTTTGTGTGAGATGTTCCCAAGTTGCCCAAATTAATTTCCCTATTTCTCTTGTTGTTTTAATTGTCCTTGTTGATCATGATGAAGTCCTAATGGCCTATTGAGCCAAACACATTCCCAATTCTCTCCTCAAATGACTAAATTCATTTTCCGGAAGAGGTTTGGTGAAAATATCGGCTAGGTTTGACTTTGACTCAACATAGGTGAGTGCAATGTCTCCCCTAGCTACGTGATCTCTAATGAAGTGGTGACGCACTTCAATATGTTTGGTCCTTGAATGATGGACTGGATTTTTTGTTAGGTTTATTGTGCTGATGTTGTCACACAACACTTGCACTCCCTTATATGAAAGTCCATAATCTTCTAGAGTGTGGATCATCCACAACAATTGTGATACACTCTCTCCCATGGCAATGTATTCAACCTCGGTCGTGGAGAGAGCAACACAATGTTGCTTCCGACTTGACCAACTAACCAATGATGAACCTAAAAATTGGCAACCCCCACTAGTGCTTTTCCGATCCAATTTGCACCCAGCATAATCGGTATAACCTATCAAGTCAAAAGACTCCGTGCGAGGGTACCATAGACCTACTCGAATTGTGCCCTTAAGGTATCTCAGAATTCTCTTAACTGCAATTAAATGAGATTCCTTGGCACAGACTTGATATCTAGCGCACATGCCCACAGCAAAAAGTATGTCCGGCCTACTAGCTGTGAGATATAGAAGACTACCAATCATGCTTCTATATTGCGTTAGATCAACTGGTTTTCCACTCTCATCATTGTCAAGGCGAGTGTTTGTCGTCATTGGAGTGGATACTTCCTTAGAGTCACTCATTTTGAATTTCTTGAGCATCTCTTGAGTATATTTTGTTTGATGGACATAAATGTCATCTCGAGTTTGTTTGATTTCAAGTCCAAGGAAGAATGTTAATTCTCCCACCAGACTCATTTCAAACTCACTTTCCATGTGAGTGATAAATTCATTCAAATAACCCTTGTTATTTGAGCCACAAATTATGTCATCGACATACACCTGGGCTACAAATATGTTTTCACCATCTCTACGCAGAAATAGTGTTGGGTCTATTTGACCTCTCACAAAACCCTTTTCTAATAGGTAAGTTGACAACCTTTCGTACCAAGCTCGAGGTGCTTGTTTAAGCCCATAAATAGCTTTCTTGAGCTTGTACACGTGGTTTGGAGCTTCGGTATTCACAAACCCCTTCTTTAATGAAACCATTTAAGAAGGCTGATTTGACGTCCATTTGATAGAGCTTGAAGCCTCTATGTGCAGCAAAAGCTAGCATTAAGCGGATGGATTCTAATCGAGCCACGGGAGCATAAGTCTCATCATAATCGAGGCCTTCGACTTGACTATAGCCCTTGGCTACAAGTCTTGCCTTGTTTCTTACTACTTCTCCCTTTTGGTTTAACTTATTTTTGAAGACCCATTTGGTTCCAATAATGGTGGTCTTCTTAGGTCTAGGAACTAAGTCCCACACTTGGCTCCTTTCAAATTGACCTAACTCATCTTGCATAGCTATGATCCAATCAGGATCGTGCAATGCCTCATCAACTAATTTTGGTTCAATTTCTGATATCAAAGCGACCTCATTAGACTCATTTTTGAAGAATGATATAGTCCTAACCCCTTGTTGAATGTCTCCCACAATCTGGTCTTGGGGATGACTAGAGGCTATCCTAGATTGCCTTGGTGTTGACGGTGCCTCATGAGTGATCTCACTAGACACAGGCAAGGGCTCAGTATCAGGTAAAGGATCAAACGGAGCCCTCTCTTGCCTTTGCTTATCGTCATCGGAGTCAGCCTCGACTCTTTCTATGTTTTGATCATTTAAACTTAGATTTCTAAGTTCAAATTGAATTTCTCTTACATCCCTTAATTGATCATTTGATTTAGGGATTTCTTCAAATGCTACATCCGAGGACTCTTCAATCAACTTAGTCTTATTGTTGTAGACTCGATAGGCTTTGCTGGTGAGAGAATACCCAACTAGTATCCCTTCGTCAGCCTTAGCCGTGAACTTTCCAAGATGATCCTTGGTGTTCAAGATAAACACCTTACAACCAAACACCCTAAGATGTTTAATTGTAGGGGGTTTCCCAAACCAAAGTTCATGGGGAGTCTTTTCTAAAAACCTATGTATCAAGACTCGGTTTTGCACATAGCAAGCGGTATTTACCGCTTCAGCCCATAAGTAGCTCGGTAATGAGTACTCATTGAGCATGCTTCGTACAGCCTCTTGCAAGACTCGGTTCTTTCTCTCCACAACCCCATTTTGTTGTGAGGTCCTTGGAGTAGAGAACTCATGCCTATATCCTTTTTCTTGACAAAATTCTAAAAATCTATGGTTTTGAAATTCTCCACCATGATCACTTCTAATTGTTTTAATTGTTGTCGATTTTTCATTTTCAGTTCTTCTACAAAAAGAAACAAAAACATCTATGGTTTGATCCTTATTTTTCAAAAAGAAGGTCCATGTATATCTAGTAAAATCATCAATGATCACTAAACAGTATCTACTCCCATTCAATGAAATAACATTACTGCAATCAAACAAATCCATATGCAATAAATCTAAAGCAGTAGATGTACTTACAGCGCTTTTACCTTTATGAGCCGCTTTTGTTTGCTTACCCTTTTGACATGCATCACATAATTTTGTCTTTTGATACTTGATGCTTGGTAAGTCTCGCACTAATCCTTTGTTGGCCAGCTTTCGAATATTCTTCATGTTTACGTGGGCCAATCTTCTATGCCACAACCATGATTCTTCTTCTTTTGACATGAAACACTTAGCAGAGGCATTAGTAGCACTTTTAAAGGATACTTGGTAAATGTTATCTACCCTTGTGCCTACTAGTACCGTGTCAAGTGTGTCAATGTGTTTGACCAGACATTGACTTGAATGAAACTCAATTGTGTAACCCGTATCACACAATTGGCTGACACTTAGGAGATTAAAGGTCATCCCCTTGACTAGAAGGACATTTTTTATTTGGAGACATTCAGATATTTGATTATCTCCAACTCCTATAACCTTAAGACTACCATTATTACCAAAGGACACATTACCTCTATTTTTGTTTTGAAGGGTAGTAAAGAGTGACTTGTCCCCGGTCATGTGCTTGGAGCATCCACTATCAACAAACCAAGTTGATAGATGCTCCCCCTTGACAAATGCCTACAAGACACGAAAGATAGATGTTTTAGGTACCCAAATCTTGGGACCTAATGCATCTACAATGAAAGACCTAGGAACCCATGCCTTGGTCACACCCTTCCTAGTCTCATGAACCCTAGAAGCATGTGATCTATGAAATTGGGTTCTAGACACTAAGGAAATGAAACTAGACTCCTTAGGTTGGTATCCTAATCCGGCCTTGTTGTAGACCGCCCTTTGGGCATTTAGAATCATATCTAAGGTCTTAGAGCTAGTTGAGAATTTCTCAAGCATTTTCTTGAGTTTCTCAACTTCACTCTTTAGAGCTTTGTTTTCATCCTCAAGAAGCTCTTGATGAAGGTCATCAACCTCATCTTCCCTAAGAGTCTTCAAGTGTTCTATTTCTTCTTTTAATAATTTGATTTCAGTTTTTGATTTCTTAAGCAGTGTAGATAAATGAGCAATAGTCTTATAGCATTTTTCTAAATGTGGAGAGGTTACCTCTTCATCATCCGAAGATGATGAAGCCGCGGCTGATGTATCACTTCCGGAGTCCGATTCCTCCCTTGCCATGAGTGCTAATTGACGAGTGCTTTTCTCCTTCTCTTCCTCCGATGAGCTTGAGGAGGATTCATCCCAAGAAGCTTTGAGAGCTTTCTTCTTCTTGGCCCTTTCTTCCTTCTTCTTGAGTTTCGGACACTCGCTCCGATAGTGTCCTTTCTTGCTACACTCATAACAAGTAACGTTAGTCTTATCAATATTTTGATCAATAGACTTACCTTTCCCTTTGTATCTTCGGCTCCTTCTCATGATTCTTCTCACGAAGTTGGCCATCTCGCTTGATGATGATCCTCCTTCATCATCGGACTCGGAGGAGGATGAGGATGTAGGAATTTCTTTCTCCTTCTTCTTTTCTTTCTTCCTCCTTCCATCCTTGCTCTTTTCTCCTGCAACTAAAGCAATACCTTTCTCTTTTTGACCCTTGTTAGCAAGCTCATGAAGTTCCATTTCACAAAAGAATTCATCTAACTTAACAATTGAGAGGTCCTTGGAGACCTTGTAGGCATCTACCATAGATGACCACAAGGCATTCCTTGGAAAAGCTTTGAGAGCGTACCTTACGAGATCGCGATTTTCTACGCGTTCATCCACGGAATGAAGACCATTGATGATCTCCTTGAACCTTCCGTGTAGTTCACTTACCGTTTCGTTCTCCTTCATGGTGAGATTTTGTAGTTGGTTTAGGAACAAGTCTCTCTTGGCGATTCGAGAGTCTCGAGTTCCTTCTTGGAGCTCGATGAGCTTGTTCCACAAATCCTTTGCACTCACGAATGGACCTACCTTTACAAGCTGATCTTTGGCTATTCCACATTGTAGTGTGACCATCGCCTTGGCATCGGCTTGTCCTTTGCGAGTTTGCTCGGCGGACCACCTCGACGACTCTAGTTCCTTACCTTCTTCATCCTTCGGAGGTGTGAAACCTTCCTTGACCGAGAACCACATGGAGATGTCGGTCTTGAGATAATACTCCATACGACTCTTCCAATATTGGAAATCCGCTCCATCGAAGTAGGGTGGGCGATTGGTACTAAAACCTTCCTTCATAGCCATCTTTTTGCTCTTTAGGGTGTTAATCCGGATGAAGAGCGCCTTGCTCTGATACCACTTGTTAGGATCTTCGGATGGCTAGAGAGGGGGGGTGTGAATAGCCTCCACTAAAAACTCAATCAATTCCTCACAAAAGCTTGTTAGCACAGCGGAAATAAACAAAAATAAAACTGATGCAAGGAAAGAAGCACAACCCACAGCTTACACAAGTATGTACGAGGTTCGGGGATAACTTGCCCCTACTCCTCGGCGTGTCCATAAGATGGACGATCCCTTGATCGTTCGGTAGACCACACCCCGGACAAATTCTGGCTAAATGTTTCTCCTTCTCGGTGGAGTAACCTCTCCATAAAGATCACAAAATAGATTTGAAAGTGAAGCACAATTACTTATAGAGTTCAGTGGCTAAAGGGTTGAACAGATGAACTTACAGCCACGAAGCAAAAATGCAAAGACAGAAGGAATCACCCAAGAGCTCAACAACACACACAACCTCTTGATCGACAGAGAGTTTTTCCAGAACCTTAGCAAACCTCTCTTCTTCCTTCTTCTTATTCTGCTTTCTCACTGTCCCGAATCACTGTCACCTATGTCGAATCGTTGTAACCAACTCAGGCGTCGCCAATCACTCTTCCTTCTCATCTGGTTCTCTGAACTCACACCAATATCATCCATGGTCTTCACTGGTGTCTCTGAGCTTGAACCAATGAGCAAGAGTCCAACTGATCGCGGCCAGTGAACGTTGAAGCCCGAATTGCATCACTTGCAGTGAAATACAGCATAAAGGGCACTTGTTCTTATTCTTCTGATGGAGCTTCATTTGAAATTAACCAATGGCACGATACCTGCAATCTGTAACTTAAAAATCTCACAGCAGATGATTTGATCAGGTGAATCAGAAGTGAATCAGAAAATCAGAGAAGCAGCAGAAACAAACGACAAGTTGTGGATCGGTCAATAGACCGATCCATAGCTCTCTGGACCGATCAGGACTCATCCTGATCGGTCCGGGAAGAGTCTGATCGGTCTGTGGACCGATCAGCCTATGGGTGGATCGGTCCACAGACCGATCCCCCCTCTCGCTTTGAGTCCCAGCGTTTCTGATCGCTTCTTTCTGATCGGTCTGTAGACCTTCTGTGTGGTTACTGATCGGTCCCCAGACCGATCAGATAACCCACAGAGACTTTCTGTGTGGTCACTGATCGGTCACGAGACCGATCAGGTGACTCATGTATCACTGGATCGGTCTGCCGACCGATCCAGACAACCAGAGTATCACTGGATCGGTCAACAGACCGATCCAATGTCTTGTGTTAGTTTTAGAGCCTCCCAACCCTAAATCCTAACGTCTTTCTGGTTCATAGAACGAGCTACCAAGCCCTCTCTGACCTAGTCTGGAGAACGAGCTGCCGAGCCCTCTCCGACTTCGTCCGGTCCAGAGAACGAGCTACCGAGCCCTCTCTGACCTAGTCCTGAGAACGAGCTACCGAGCTACCGAGCCCTCTCTGACCTAGTCCAGAGAACGAGCTACCGAGCCCTCTCTGACTTCGCGTGCCAAGTCTCCGACTTCGTCCGGTCCAGAGAACGAGCTACCGAACCCTCTCTGACCTAGTCCGGAGAACGAGCTACCGAGCCCTCTCCGACTTCGTCCGGTCCAGAGAACGAGCTACCGAGCCCTCTCTGACTTTGCGTGCCAAGTATCCGTACTTGGACTTTTCCTCTCCTCATGATTATCCTTGATCATTAATCAGTCTGAGTTTAATTAATATCTAATACAAACTTAAATCAATGTCAATATCAAGACTACAGCCAGGTCAGACTGTATCAACATATGGAAGTCCTAACTGGAGGTTAGGCGTATGTAAAGTCCAAACTGGAGGTCAGGCGTATGGAAGTCCTAACTGGAGGTTAGGCTTATGGATGTCCTAACTGGAGTTTAGGCAGTGGTGGAAGTTCTAACTGGAGTTTAGGCAGTGGTGGAAGTCCTAACTTGAGTTTAGGCAGTGGTGGAAGTCCTAACTGGAGGTTAGGCAAATTGGAAAGTCCAAGTGTGATCTTGGCAAAGGAGAAAGTCCTGGTGAGAAGCTAGACAATTGAAAAGTCCAAGTGTGATCTTGGCAAAGGGTGGAAAATCCAAGTGTGATCTTGGCAAGTGAGAAAGTCCTGGTAAGGAGCCAGACAATTGGAAAGTCCAAGTGTGATCTTGGCACAGGTTGTAAGTCCAAGCATGTGGTCTTGGCAAGGTAAGTCCTAGTGTGACTTGGCAAGGAGAACTCGATAACTAGGATGAGGCCAAAGGAATCTCTTGAAGGCAATACGTGAAGGATGGAGAGATATCCGAGGGACGCAAAGCTGATGGAGGAGGTTAGAAGGCTAGTTTAAGGTTAATCGAGTGTGGTGGTATAATCCGACAACTAGGATGAGGCTGAAGGAAGCTCCTGAAGGTAAGGCATGAAGGATGGGAGATATCCGAGGGACGCAAGGCTGATGGAGGAGACTAGAAGACTAGTTCGAGGTTGGTCGGGTGTGGCCAAATACTAGGCACGGAGACCCAACAGGTCACGGTTGACCGGGAGTTGGGTTGGAGGCTTTGGACTTGAGTTTGAGTCAAGTCCAGGCTGGTTAATCGATCGGGAGATCGACTGAACCAGGGTCCAATCGATCAGTCGATTGATTGGTGTGTGTTGTGATTGTGGGAATGCCCAATCGATCGGTCGATCGATTGGGATGTGAAATCACGAGCACAGAAGCTTTTCCAATCGATCGAGCAATCGATTGGGAGCTGCCCAATCGATTGGTCGATCAATTGGGCAGGGGAGTTCTCACACAATCGCGAGAACACAGAACGCTTCTGAATCGATCCATCGATCGATTTAGATGTTTCCAATCGATTGACCGATCGATTGGGATTGGACCGTTGCATAGGAAATGAGCGATGGGCGGCTTCGATGAAGCAGTGCTGACGTGGCAATCGATTGGAGATGAATTGGATCGATTGGGAGCACTGTTTAAAGCATGGGCGGAGCATTTTCTCCGTAGAACTTTGTGTTCTTTCCTGCGATTCTTCTACGACTTTCACAGCGACTTCTCCACAGCTCTCTCCGCCGGTCTGGAGGCACGTTCAAGTCAAGAGGTGAGTTGGAACAAGAAGAAGAAGCTAGGGTTAGGGTTTATTGTACAAATCTTGTAAGATTTCCCTTGTATTTGCTTCTCTTTATATTCTTGTTGTATTGTGAGCTTGTAAGGCTTCTCCGCCTTCGGTAGTTACCGCAAAGGAGTGGTTTCATAGTGGAGGGTGTGTGAGTGTGTGGATCCTTGGACTAGTCACCTCTGCTTGAGGTGGATACCAAGTAAATCCCTAGAGTTAGTGTTGTTTGTGTTTGGTTCTTGTATTTTCCGTTGCACATCATCAAGAAGAAGCAAACCAACGCAAGCGCGATGAACCGGTATTCACCCTCCCCCCCTCTAGCGGGCACAAAGGCCCTAACAATTGGTATCAGAGCGAGGTCGCTCTTCTACGGACTAACCGCTAAGAGAGAAAGAAGCTAGAGGAAGAAGAAAATGGACTTGGGAGGTCCACTTGGATGGGACATCCGGGTTCCTCCGCCATACGACAAGGAAGACTTCGCCTTTTGGAGGAATCGGCTGGAGACATGGTTCCAAATGGAGTGGAACCAATGGGTTGTCTTGAGTGACCCATTTGAAGCTCCTACAGACAAGAAGGGTAAACGCCTCTGACCTCGGCATTGGACCGAAGAACAACGAGAGCAATCGGAGGCGGACAAGGAGGTAACGAGAATTTTGCATAATTTAATACCTTCTAATATTTTGTTGAGTGTAGGTGAAACCACAAATGCAACTGATCTTTGGAAAAAGGTCATTGCCTATCATGAATACCCTACACAAGTCCAAGGAGTAGAAGAGCCCAAGGAGAAATGGCTCATTTGTCCAAGAAGAGAAGGACCAATCCGATGTTAACACGAGGTCAACATCCGAAGAAGATGAGGAAGAAAAGATGCAATCCGATTTTGACGAGAAGTCAACATTCGAGGAGCAAAAGGAAGAGGAGGAAGAGAAAGAGAAGGAAGAGGTGGAAGAGGAGAGATCTTCCACATCCTCAAGAGATGAAGAAGTGGAAGAGTCCACATCCTCAAGTGAAGAGGAAGAAATAGAAGATGATGTCATCTCTACATTGCAAGAAAAATCAAATGGAGGATCAAGCATCAACCCTATAAGCAAAGGTATAAAGATTTCAATTATTAAAGATAAAAATCATATCATTTGCTTTGAGTGTAGGGAGCATGGGCACTACAAGAGCAAATGCTCCAAATTGACCAAGAAGAAGGGCCAAGTAGTAGCAAAGGGCAAAGAAAAGCTCAAGGAGACCAACCCCACAATAAAGAGAAGCAAGGAGCACATTGTGTGCTTCTCTTGCAATCAAAGAGGACATTACCGAAGTCAATGTCCTAAAGGGAAGAAGTCAACCAAGGTGATTAGAGGAAGCACAAATCTAGGGGGAGCTTCTAAAAGAAAACTCAAGGTAACCTTTAATAGTGCAATTCCTTTTAGTCATGATAAAATACATGTTAGAAATAACACTTATCATTTTAATGCAAATTATCATGAAAGTAGGAAGCATGATAATGTTAAGGGAAAATATATTCCTCCTCATGCTAGAAATACCACACCTAAGGTTAGGAAGGTAGACAATAATTTAGGCAATAACTCTAAGGATTATAGATATATGCCTAAATATAGAAATACTCATAGGGGTCAAGAAAAATCCAAATCTATAGATTTAATGATGGAGAACCAAGTCTTGAGATTAAGACTTGATAACTTAGAAAGAACCCTAGAAAAAATGGAAAATATGCTTAAGGGTCAAAATGAGCTTAACCTAGGAAAGTCTAAACAAGAGCCATCCAATGGCTATAAAGGTTTGGGATACAAACCTAAAGCCAAGAAGGATGTGACTTCCTTTCATAGGTTTCATATAGCTATGAGACCAACCCTAGGTTTAGAGGTCAAGTCAAAGATACTAGGGAAGGAATCCCTAAAGGTTCTTTTGGCAAGACCAATGTGACCAAGACTTCTAAGAAGTTTAACAAAGTCACAAAGAGGGTCACAAGGGAGGTCATCCCTAAAGTTGATCTAGTAAAGGTGACTAAGGCTCCAAAAAGGCCTAATAAAGCCACAAAGAAGGTTACAAGGGAAGCAATCCCTACAGTTGACCTAGTAGAAGTGACCAAGACTTCTAAGAAGCCTAGAAAGGTTCTTAGGAAGGTATCTAGGGAAGTCATCCCTAGTGAGTACCTAGAGAATCCAAGGAGCACCAATAGGTTTTGGATTCCTAGGAGCATATTCTCTACACCCTAGATGGGTTTAGAGAGTGTCAACTCCATTTGGAAAGGTAGTTAACCCAATCTTGGGAAAGTTGACACTTGAGAGCATTTTCAAGGTTATTGTTAACCTTTGAAAATGAAAAGGATTATAGGGTTACTCTTTGAAAGAGTGATATATGTGCCAAAATTTGAAGAGTTGAACTCAATCTAAATTGGCATACTTAAGAAAAGTATAAGAAAAATTGAGTTAGAATTTTGATACTTTCTTAAGAAATTAAGAGAAAACGCATACTTTAATCAAATGTGATTAAGCCTTGAAAGGCAAAAAGGTGCCAAGTGTGAGGATTTGAAATTAGGTTAAATTGGCACACTGGAGAAGCAAAAGTAATGTCAAATTTGGAATTCGACATTTTCTTATAGAATTAAGGGAAATGTAAACCTTAATCCAAATGGTCATTCTTGGAAAGAGTAACATGTGCCAAATCTTAAGAAATTATAGTTGAATTAAATTGGCACAATTGGGAAAACATAAGAAATATCAAATTGGGATTTTGGTATTTTCTTAGGGTAATTAAAGGAAAATCTAGGTCCTAATGTAAGATGTTTACTCTTTAGAAGAGTAAAATGTGTCAAACTTTGAGGATTTGAACTTAAGTTGAATGGGCACATTTAGAAGAAGATAAGAAATGCCAAGTTGGGGGTTTGACATTTTCTTAGAAGGTTAAAGGTGAATCTAAGTCTTAATTTGATTTCACTTACTCCTTAAAAGAGTAAAATGTGTTATACTTTGAGGAATTTGTTTAATTTAAAATGACACAAATGCAAAAAAGAAATATCAAGTTAGAAATTTGGTATTCTATTGAGGGGTTAAGGGAAAATTTAAACCTTAATCAAATTAATTACTCTTTGGAAGAGTAAGTTGTGCTGAACCTTGAGGAATCTCATCAAAGGTAAGTTGGCACACTTAGAGAAAGGATAAGAAATGTCTAGTTGAGATATTAGTATGTTCTTAAGGGATTAAGAGCAAAATTAAGTCTCAATCTAAATGTTTGATCCTTAAAGAGAGTAATATGTGTCAAATAAATATTTGAGGATTGAATTTTTAATTTCAATTGACACAAATAAAAAGGGGGTAAAAGAAATGCCAAGTTAGATTTTGGCACTCCTTCAAGAGATAAGCAATCTAGGCTTAATTTTAAGGTTTTAGCTAAGGTTTAAGGACACTTAGATAGGTTATCTAGGTATATTTTATTTATGCTACAATGTCATGATTGATTGTCTATTATATGTCATGACATCATGTGTTGCATTTATTTTTATTATGAAAAACACAAAAATATCATGTCATGTCATACATACATCATGTAGCTACAGCATGTTTTTTCTTTTGAAAATTACTTATTTTGATGTATGTCATGTAACATCATGCATTATGTTAATTTCCTTGTAATTAAGGATAAAAGACATTTATTATAAAGGGTAAATATCCCAACAAGTGAGATTATACCAAGTGGCATCCTAGGTGGATGATCATAAATTTCATAATACCTAGATAGATATGCATGATCCCTTAGTTTAGGGCAAAACCAAATATACATCTCACAAAGAATCATAAGGTGACTTGTATGTGTTTTAGTACACACTAGATATAAATGAGATGTTAGTATGGTGAACAAAACTCAAGATGTTGATTTAGTGCATTTTGTTGAGTTTTAGGTTCATCAAAACACATAGTTATGTGTCTTCCAATCATTGGGAAAGCTAATGTACAAGTCATGTGCATTGAGCCCAAGGAATATGGTTGGATATTAGTTTTGAAAATGATTTTAAAATGCTTTTGGAAAAACTTGGTGAAAGCTATCTTTTGATAGTGATCATCATTGAATAGTTAGACACAAACTTGAAGAAAACACTAAAGTTTTTCCAAGTTTTCAAATTTGTGTCAATCTTTGAAAATAAAAAGTATTTTCATAGAAAACTATTTTTCCTTGATAAAGTATACCCTAAGTAATGTCTATATGAAGTTTCATGATTTTTAGAGTTGTGTAGAATTTTTGGAGAGTTTCTGAATTTCGCTGAAATTGAATTTCAAGAAATCAGAAACCCAATCGATCAGCCGATCGATTGGGATGGTTTCGATCGATCAGTCGATCGATTGGGAAGTCCATTCCCGCGAACAAAAGGTCATTGAATCGATCAGTCGATCGATTGACCTAGGCTGGATCGATCAGTCGATCGATTCATAGGAAATTTCCGCAAACAGAAGCTTGCGGAATCGATCAATGGATCGATTAAAGTGATTTCAATCGATTGAGTCCTAACTTCAATCGATTGGGAAGTCTGATTTTGGCCTGAAAAGCCCGATTTCAACACTTCAAGTCACTTTGAGTCCCGTTAACCAATCCAAACTCCTTGGAATACATTTGTATACATGTAGAGGGAGTTTTCATGATGAAAACAAGTATGGATTGGTTAAGAAAAACCAAAGTAAAGTTTAGGATAAGGTTTAGTTTCAAGTCTGAATTGTGGAACCTTAAAATTTCAAGTTTTGGTTTTCAAGGGTCATTAACCATTCCTAACCCTTTGGAATACATTTGTATACACTTAGAGGGAGTTTTCATGATGAAATCAAGCATGGATTGGTTAAGGTAGACTTAGGTGAAGTTTAGGTTGGGGATTTAGTTTCATTATTGAATTTTGAACTTCAAAACTTCGAGTTTTGGTTTTCCTAATTATTTAGGAATCCCAAGTCATTGTTGGTGCAATGATAGAAGTTTGACCATATTTTTAGGGGGAGTTACTCTTTGAAAAGATACAAATCTTTTCAAAGACCTTGGAAGGGGGTTAAACCTTCGTGATGAATTAATACTCGAGGTCGAGTATTGGGAACAATGGAAGATTGGTTATCTTCATTGCTAGGATGATAAATGTTCTCAGATGAGCAATATGGAGTAGATCACTGCTCAAGGGGGAGCATTGGGTTAATGAAGGGGATCGGACCTTCATTGGTAAAGTGAAAAATGCTCTTGGATGAGTATTGAGAAGAAGATTACTGCTCAAGGGGGAGCATTGAATACAATGAATGTGAGTTTCATTGGGAAGATGATGCATGCTCTAGGATGAGCATTGTAAAGTGAAGTAGAGCTCAAGGGGGAGCTTTGGAGACAATGAAGATCTGTTGTGGGGTTGTTGACAACATTGTTGGGTTTTTCGGGCCGCAAATATCGCATTTTGCGTTGCGGAAACCCCGAAATCCCCATGCCACCGGATCCGTGCGAAGTTTATAAAACAAAATTTCGTGTACGAGTTTCTCTAACCTAGATCTACACGAGATCAACAAAAGAAAAGAGGTTACCCTTGATGCGAAGCCCTTCGCGTATCCCGCTCGTCCAAATGATGTCGGATCTCAAGAATGTCAAAGTAGACACTCCTCTATGTGTATCCACACAAACAAGGAGGTGGAGAGAAACCACTAGGATGTGCTAGCACCCTTGATGGTCTCGGCAAGGAGGAGGAGAGGGAGAGAAGAAATCTAGAGAGGAAGAAGGAGTGAATGAGAATCAATTCTCACTAGTAACTCCCAAAAAGTCACCGGCCACCTTCAAGTGAGAGGTTATATACTCCATGGAATTTCAAGAGTCAAAAACTCTTGATCTCCCTCATGAGGTGGCACACCATGAAGTGGTCTTGATGATGTGGCACATCATCATTAGCCCACTCAATGCCAACTCACCAATGAGGTGGCAAATGGTCAAGTCAAACTTGACCCTTCATCTTCCTCTCAAGTCAAGTCAAACTTGACCACTTCTCTCCCTTGGTTGATCTAATCTAATCATTGGTTCAAGTCAATTTTAATTTAATGAATCTCTATTTATTGAATTAAATTAATTAAATGAGTCTAAGTCCAAATTAGACTCACTTAACACATGAACCAAATTGAGTCCAACTCAATTAGCCAAATTTGGATTACTCTTAATCCAATTTGGTTCATCACATGAACCTAATCCTCTCGGTTCATCAAATGAACCTAATCTCCATCTAATTGCCCTTTGTGTGTGATCCTATAGGTTCTTGTAACGTTGACAATGCTCCTAAACTCATTTAGAAGTATAAGTAATGAGCGGTATCTAGCAACACATCATTACTACCCAAGTTACAAGAATGTTAAGATCCAATATCACCTTGTGACTATTAATTGTGACTCTTCAAAATATATGACAAGTGTCCTTCTATCTTTGACATCTAGATTGATCAATGTGAGGCATAGATCGTGTCATCCTCTAATCAATCTAAATCTTGAATCCCAAGTAGACTCACTCAATCAAATGAGCTCGATATCTCATATTGACTCATTTGGGCATGACCATGCACTTAGTGGTCTCACTCTATCAAGAATATCGATGTCACTCCCGTCATATAGGAGGGATAGATCCCATCTACATCACTCACATCCCTCCGCATAATTTGTTACATACCCAGTAATCGCCTTTATAGTCCACCCAGTTACGGGTGACGTTTGACGAAGCCAAAGTATGTAACTCCTTATGTAGGGAACCATGGTGACTTCAGATCCAAGGACTAATAGTCATACTAATAGCCACATAAGAAAGTATATGACACTCATATAACGATTCATGATACTTTCTCATGGCGGGTCATTCAGTATACATTCTCCAATGCATACACATATGTCAACTTGATATCCCCATATCCATGACTTGTGAGACCAAGTCATCGAGTTGACTTACATGCTAGTCTCGTCGCATTAACATTGTCCTTGAATGCTAATACTTGACTAGGAATGATTAAGAGTAGTGTTCCCTATATCATCTCACTATCGATTTAACTAACCGATTGATATAGGTAAGAACCGTCTACTTAAGGACGCTATTATACTTAGTTATTTGGAACCAATACAAGTAAGCATAATAACCATAAACAAATGCCTTTATATATATAAGAATATGATACAACGAGTCCATACATCAATCATCAAATGATTGGCTCTAGGGCTCTAACTAACAATCTCCCACTAACACTAGTGCCAATCAGTGTAGGCTCTAAGGTCTAATGACCTAGTGTGACCATCATGCTTTCTCTATGCCAAAGCTTTGGTCAAGGGATCTGCGATGTTAGCCTCTGTGGGTACTCTACAAATCTTCACATCTCCTCTATCGATAATCTCTCGAATGAGATGGAAGCGCCGTAGTATGTGTTTAGTCCGCTGGTGTGAGCGAGGTTCCTTAGCCTGCGCAATTGCTCCATTGTTGTCACAATAGAGCTCAATAGGGTCAGCGATGCTAGGAACCACCCCAAGTTCAGCGATGAACTTGCGGATCCAAACTGCTTCCTTTGCTGCTTCTAATGCAGCAATATACTCAGCCTCTGTTGTAGAATCAGCGATTGTGTCCTGCTTCGAACTCTTCCAGCTCACAGCACCACCATTTATGCAAAACACGAACCCTGACTGCGATCAATAATCATCCTGGTCGGTTTGGAAGCTGGCATCACTGTAACCCTTTACAGCTAGCTCATCATCACCTCCATATATCAATAAATATTGTTTAGTCCTTCTCAAGTACTTAAGAATATTCTTGACTGCTATCTAGTGACTTTCACCTGGATCTGACTGGTATCTGCTCATCATGCTCAAAGCATACAAGACATCAGAATAAGTACATAGCATGGCGTACATGATAGATCCTATGGCTGAGGCATAAGGGATCTGATCCATGCGGTCTCTCTCCTCTCTAGAAGAGGGACCTTGAGTCTTCGAAAGACTCACGCCATGTGACATCGGCAGAAATCCCTTCTTGGAGTTCTGCATAGCAAACCGAAGTAATACCTTGTCAATGTATGTACTCTGACTTAGGCCAAGCAATCTCATAGATCTATCTCTATAGATCTGTATGCCTAGAATACGGGATGCTTCACCTATGTCCTTCATTGAGAAACAAGTCCCTAGCCAAGTCTTGACAGATTGTAGCAAAGGGATGTCTTTCCCAATGAGTAGTATGTCATCCACATACAATATAAGGAAGACAACTGTGTTTCCTACAACCTTCTTGTAGACACAAGGCTCATCTTCATTCTTGATGAAACCAAACTGTTTGATTGCATCATCGAATCGAAGATTCCAGCTCTGAGAAGCTTGCTTTAGTCCATAAATGGACCTATGCAGATTGCATACTCTGCTAGTATGCTGTGGATCTTCAAAACCCTCAGGTTGTGTCATATACACATCCTCGAGCAGGTTTCCATTCAGAAACATGGTTTTGGCATCCATCTGTCATATCTCATAGTCATGGTATGCTGCAATAGCAAGTATGATCCGAATGGACTTAAAAATCGCTACTGGAGAAAAGGTTTCATCATAGTCAATACCATGAATCTGCTTGAAACCTTTAGCTACCAAGCGACCCTTATAGATAAGTCCATCAATGTCAATCTTTCTCTTAAAGATCCACTTACACCCTATGAGTTTTACGCCCTCAGGTGGATCAACCAAAGTCCATACTTGGTTGGTGTACATGGATTCCATCTCGGATCTCATGGCTTCTAGCCATTTCTCAGAATCTGGGCTCATCACAGCTTCCTGATAGGAGGTGGGCTCATCCTCTATGAGCACAACGTCATCATGGTCAGACAAGAGAAATGAGTATCTCTCTGGCTGACGATGTACCCTATCAGATCTGCGAAGAGGTAGGTCTACTTGAACTGGTTGTGGTTCCTCAACTCCTTGTGGAACAACATCATCCACAACACTTTGTGGTTCCAGTTCAACTTCCATCGAGGCTTCAGTGCTATGGTCCATATCTTGAACTTCTTCAAGATCGAACGTACTCCCACAAGTCTTTCTAGAAACAAAGTTCCTTTCTAGAAATACCCCAGTTTTAGCCACAACTATCTTGTGTTGACTGGAAATGTAGAAGTAATATCCCTTCGTTTCCTTGGGATATCCAATGAAATAGCACTTGTCAGATTTGGATCCAAGTTTGTCCGAGACTTGACGTCGAACGTAAGCCTCACAACCCCAAATCCTCATAAAAGACACCTGGGCATTCTCTCCCAGTCCATATCCTATATGGTGTCTTTATTACAGCCTTAGATGGAACTCGGTTGAGAATGAAGGCTGCTGTGTCTAGAGCATAGCCCCAAAGATACATGGGAAGATCTGTGTTACTCATCACAGACCGTACCATATCTAATAAGATACGATTCCTCCTTTCGGATACACCATTCCACTGTGGTGTTCCAGGAGAAGTGAGTTGGGATAGGATCCCACACTCAGCAAGATAGTCACGAAACTCATGGCTAAGGTATTCTCCACCTCGATCTGATCGAAGTATCTTAATACTCTTGTCATTCTGGTTTTGTACTTCATTCTTGAATTTTTTGAACTTTTCAAAGGATTCTGACTTATGTGTCATTATATACACATAACCATATCTACTGAAGTCATCAGTAAATGTAATGAAGTACCTATAACCACCTCTAGCAGTGACATTGAAAGGGCCACATACATCACTATGTATAAGACCTAACAAGTCAGTCGCTCTCTCACTGTGTCCACTAAAGGGAGTCTTGGTCATCTTGCCTAGAAGGCATGACTCGCATGTCTCATATGATTCAAAATCAAATGAGTCCAGCAAACCATCCTTATGGAGCTGGGATAAGCGTTTGCCATTTATATGACCTAAGTGACCGTGCTAGATATAGGTTTGGTTCATGTCATTTAACTTGAACCTCTTGGTACTTATGTTATAGATAGGGTTTTCTAGGTCTAGAATATAAAGTCCGTTTATCAGAGGTGCACTACAATAGAACATATCATTTAAATAAACTGAACAACATTTATTCTTTATTATAAATAAAAAGTCTTTCTTGTCTAAACAAGAAACTGATATAATGTTCTTAGTCAAAGCAGGCACATAACAACATTCATCTAATTCTAATACAAACCTAGAAGACAGAAATAGATGATAAGTTCCTACAGCAACAGCAGCAACCCGTGCTCCATTGCCTACTCGTAGGTCCACCTCGCCCTTCATCAATGCCCTGCTATTTTTCAACGCCTGCACATTAGTACAAATGTGAGAAGCACATCCGGTATCTAATACCCATGATAAAGAAATAGATAGATTGACTTCTATAACATAGATACCTGAAGTGGAAGTCTCACTTCTCTTCTTCTTAAGATCTTCCAAGTATACCTTGCAGTTCCTCTTCCAGTGCCCGGTCTGACCGCAGTGGAAGCAGGTAGCATCCTTGGCAACCCCTCCTTTGGGTTTCAGTGCCTTACCTTTGTCCTTGGCTTGGGACTTTCCCTTGCCTTTGGGCTTGCCCTTGCCCTTGTGTTTCTGGACCATTAGAATAGAGTTGGGATTAACCTTCTTAAGGTTGAGCTCAGCAGTTCTTAACATGCTAAGCAGCTCGGGCAGTGGCTTGTCAATTTCGTTCATGTTGTAGTTCATGACAAACTGACTATAGCTCTCTAGCAAGGACTGTAAGATCAAATCAGTGGCCAGCTCTTGGCCAAGGAGAAATCCCAACTTCTGTAGGTTTTCTATGTATCCAATCATCTTGAGTACATATGGGCCTACGGGAATCCCATTTTGCATCTTGCACTGAAACAATGCCTTAGAGATCTCGAATCTCTCGTGCCTCGCTTGTCCTTGATACAGTTGACGCAGATGTTCAACCATATCATAAGCACCCATCAACTCATGTTGCTTCTGAAGCTCAGAGTTCATGGTCGCGAGCATAAGACATGACATATCTAATGCGTTATCTTGATGCTTCTTGTAAGCATCTCGGTCAGCTCGCATGGCAGTGGCAGGAGGTGCCTCCGGAATGGGCTGCTCCAGAACGTACAGTTTACGTTCCTGTGTGAGAACGATTCTCAGGTTCCTGTACTAGCTCAGGAAATTAGCTCCGTTAAGCTTGTCCTTCTCAAGGACGGAACGCAGAGAGAAAGAGTTCGTATTTGACGTCATGGTTATCTACAACAGAAAAATGCAGAAAAATAAATAAACATCATATTCTAGTAATCATTTAATTAGGCCTTAAATTAAATGATGCTCCCACTGAATTTATAGAATTCACGTGGGACAAGATCCACATCATACTATGCCCTGAGTTAGCTTTGGCTAAATCGCCCAAGACTTAGTATGATTGGTAGATAACTAATTACCAATTACATCTCTATTCAACTCTTGTTTATAGGATCAAGATCCGCATTTATATTAAAACTCGAGTTAGCTTTGGTTAATATGCCCAAGAGTTAATATAAACGTGATTTTGACCTATCTACCAACCATTGGATAAATGCCTACAGTTAAACTTGATTTAACTAGTTGTACTCAATCTAATTGAGTTTTTACTCACCCATGCGTTGATAGGCAGGACCAAGATTGTCACTCCGTACCCTACCAAGATAATATGTGTTGCTCTGCTTTGGCAGATTCAACAACAACATGTGATAGAGGTAGTGATAGGTATCATGGCATGGTAGACATTACGAGTTGTCACGATTAAGATCTAATCTAATCGACGAGGTGTATCATATACGCGATTTAGATCTAATCTAATCGTTAGGCGCATCATGTACGCGATTTAGATCTAATCTAATCGTTAAGGCGCTAATTAATTACTATTCTAGCATGCATCAGATATACACACAAAAGTAATTAATTAAAATATTTTGTGATTAGTCATGGCCCTACTACGATCTTCTCAAGCCAATGAGAAGATCGGATGGTCAACCTAAGGTCAACAGCTTCTCAAGCTCTTTCCTTTGACCACCTTGTGTTGCTCGTGCCCTCCTCGTAACTCCGTCTCGAGTGGACCTTCCACCACTCCATTTTGTACATTACAAAAGTGAAACTCGAGTCTAAACTATTTACAACAGGAATAAATAAATAGAAAGGCACGACACGTAGGTCGCGTATCAAATATACAACACGCACAATCATATGACGGCACGCAGGTCGTATTATGAATTACAACACACAATATCCAATCAAATTGGGTCTTTTGGGTCATGACCATCATAAAATAATACATAATTCTAAATTATATAATTTCTATAAATTTCTGTAATTTTTCTTACAAATTTTATAATTTTTATGAGTAAAAAATTTCCGGCGGTCCCGTTTAGCGATTGTTGGGTGCAATCGCGGAACGAAGCCCCTTGCGGGGTCAGAGGCAGCACCCCTACCCGTGATATAACCATCGCGAGTGTTCCTTAGTGATCCTACAGCGCCTTAGCCCGCTGTCTCAAAACGATTTGGGGTGAAACCTTGCCGTCTCGGAAAAATTTTCTCGGTAGTCGAAGCCTACAAGTGTCTAAACTCTTGTGCTTTGCTTTTACGAGAAAAATACCCATAAAATCTTTAAAAACAGTAAATTTACAGAAATTCACAGATCTGTAATTTTCATAAAAATACAAATTAAAACTTGTACGCGCTTCACACGTGGTTCTGATACCACTATTGGATTTTTCGGGCCGCAAAAATCGCATTTTACGTTGCGGAAACCCCGAAATCCCCATGCCACTGGATCCGTGCAAAGTTTATAAAACAAAATTTCGTGTACGAGTTTCTCTAATCTAGATCTACACTAGATCTACAAAAGAAAAGAGGTTACCCTTGATGCAAAGTCCTTCGCGTATCCCGCTCGTCCAAATGATGCCGGATCTCGAGAATGTTAAAGTAGACACTCCTCTATGTGTATTCACACGAACAAGGAGGTGGAGAGAAACCACTAGGATGTGCTAGCACCCTTGATGGTCTCGGCAAGGAGGAGGAGAGGGAGAGAAGAAATCTAGTGAGGAAGAAGAAGGAGTGAATGAGAATCAATTCTCACTAGTAACTCCCAAAAAGTCGCCGGCCACCTTCAAGTGAGAGGTTATATATTCCATGGGATTTCAAGAGTCAAAAACTCTTGATCTCCCACATGAGGTGGCAAATCATGAAGTGGTCTTGATGATGTGGCACATCATCATTAGCCCACTCAATGCCAACTCACCAATGAGGTGGCAAATGGTCAAGTCAAACTTGACACTTCATCTTCCTCTCAAGTCAAGTCAAACTTGACCACTTCTCTCCCTTAGTTGATCTAATCTGACCATTGGTTCAAGTCAATTTTAATTTAATGAATATCTATTTATTGAATTAAATTAATTAAATGAGTCTAAGTCCAAATTAGACTCATTTAACACAAGAACCAAATTGAGTCCAACTCAATTAGCCTAATTTGGATTACTCTTAATCCAATTTGGTTCATCAAATGAACCTAATCTCCATCTAATTGCCCTTTGTGTGTGACCCTATAGGTTCTTATAACGTTGGCAATGCTCCTAAACCCATTTAGAAGCATAAGTAATGAGCGGTATCTAGCAACACATTATTACTACCCAAGTTACAAGAATGTTGAGATCCAACATCACCTTGTGACTACTAATTGTGACTCTTCACATTATATGACAAGTGTCCTTCTATCCTTGACATCTAGATTGATCAATGTGAGGTATAGATCGTGTCATCCTCTAATCAATATAAATCTTGAATCCCAAGTAGACTCACTCAATTAAATGAGCTCGATATCTCATATTGACTCATTTGGGCATGACCATGCACTTAGTGGTCTCACTCTATCAAGAGTATTGATGTCACTCCCGTCATATAGGAGGGATAGATCTTATCTACATCACTCACATCCCTCCGCATAATTTGATACATACCCAGTAATCGCCTTTATAGTCCACCCAGTTACAGGTGACGTTTGACGAAGCCAAAGTATGTGACTCCTTATGTAGGGAACCATGGTGACTTCAGGTCCAAGGAATAATAGTCATACTAATAGCCACATGAGAAAGTATATGACACTCATATAATGATCCATGATACTTTCTCATGGCGGGTCATTCAGTATACATTCTCCAATGCATACCCATGTGTCAACTTGATATCTCCATATCCATGACTTGTGAGACCAAGTCATCGAGTTGACCTACATGCTAGTCTCGTCGCATTAACATTGTCCTTGAATGCTAATACTTGACTAGGAATGATTAAGAGTAGTATTCCCTATATCATCTCACTATCGATTCAACTAACCGATTGATATAGGTAAGAACCTTCTACTCAAGGATGCTATTATACTTAGTTATTTGGTACCAATACAAGTAAGCATAATAACCATAAACAAATGTCTTTATATATATAAGAATATGATACAACGAGTCCATACAATAATCATCAAATGATTGGCTCTAGGGCTCTAACTAACAAACATGTGAGGTTGTAAACAACGAAGAGTTAACTCTTATGGAGAAGAGTTTATTTTCAGTGTTTGATGTGTGACAAGGGGGAAGAATGGAAGGTTAAGTTAGGCCTTCATCCAAGTAGGAGGAGTTTGCCCTCTAGAAAAGGGAGAGAATGAAGGAAACCTTCATTCAAGCCTTGGTATAAAAAAGAGGTTAAGGCTATGAGATTTAGCCTTGTGATAATGAAGAAGTTAAGGCTATTAGATTTAGCCAAACTTAGAGGTATTAACTTAGAGGTATTGTCAAACATCAAAAAGGGGGAGATTGTTGGGACAATTTCCCTTGGTCAAGTTTGACCAGTTTGACTAAGCTTGAGTTGAGTAAAGCTTGAGTCGGGGTTTGAGTTTTGATGTTTGACAATATATGGAGATTGCTAGGGCAATCGTCCGGTTATGGAGATGATCAAAGGGTTGACCAGGTTGATGAGAATACAAGTCAAATAGGTTAAGGTTAATAGGAAACTTGACTGGGAAAGTCATAACTAGAGATTAGGCGTATGGAAGTCCTAACTGGAGGTTAGGCGTATGTAAAGTTCTGACTAGAGATCAGGCGTATGGAAGTCCTAACTGGAGGTTAGGCAGTGGTAGAAGTCCTAATTGGAATTTAGGCAGTGGTGGAAGCCCTAACTGGAGTTTAGGCAGTGGTGGAAGTCCTAACTGGAGTTTAGACAGTGGTGGAAGTCCTAATTGGAGGTTAGGCAAATTGGAAAGTCCAAGTGTGATCTTGGCAAAGGAGAAAGTCCTGGTGATAAGTCAGGCAATTGGAAAGTCCAAGTGTGATCTTGGCAAGTGAGAAAGTCCTGGTGTGGAGCCAGGCAATTGGAAAGTCCAAGTGTGATCTTGGCATAGGTTGTAAGTCCAAGCATCTGATCTTGGCAAGGTAAGTCCTAGTGTGACTTGGCAAGGAGAACTCGATAACTAGGATGAGATCGAAGGAAGCTCTTGAAGGCAAGGCGTGAAGGATGGAGAGATATCCGAGGGACGCAAGGCTGATGGAGGAGGCTAGAAGGCTAGTTTGAGGTTAATCGAGTGTGGTGGTATAATCCGACAATTAGAATGAGGCCAAAGGAAGCTCCTGAAGGCAAGGCGTGAAAGATGGGAGATATCCGAGGGACGCAAGGCTGATGGAGGAGGCTAGAAGGCTAGTTCGAGGTTAGTCGGGTGTGGCCAAATACTAGGCACGGAGACCCAACAGGTCACGGTTGACCGGCAGTTGAGTTGGAGGCTTTGAACTTGAGTTTGAGTCAAGTCCAGGCTGGTCAATCGATCGGGAGATCGATTGAACCAGGGTCCAATCGATCAGTCGATTGATTGGTGTGTGCTGCGATTGTGGGAAGGCCCAATCGATCGGTCGATCGATTGGGATGTGAAATCGCGAGCACAGAAACTTTTCCAATCGATCGAGCGATCGATTGGGAGTTGCCTAATCGATTGGTTGATCGATTGGGCAGGGGAGTTCTCGCGTGATCGCGAGAACACAGAATGCTTCTGAATCGATCCATCGATCGATTCAGATGTTCTCAATCGATCGGTCGATCGATTGGGATTCGACCGTTGCACAGAAAACGAGCAATGGACGGCTACGATGAAGCGGTGCTGATGTGACAATCGATTGGAGATGAATTGGATCGATTGGGAGCAATGTTTAAAGCTTGGGCGGAGCGTTTTCTCCGTAGAACTTTGTGTTCTTTCCTGCGATTCTTCTGCGACTTTCACAGCGACTTCTCCACAGCTCTCTCCACCAGTCTTGAAGGTTCTTGGAGGCACATCCAAGTCAAGAGGCGAGTTGCAACAAGAAGAAGAAGCTAGGGTTAGGGTTTATTGTACAAATCTTGTAAGATTTCCTTTGTATTTGCTTCTCTTTATATTCTTGTTGTATTGTGAGCTTGTAAGGCTTCTCCACCTTCGGTAGTTACCGCAAAGGAGTGGTTTCATAGTGGAGGGTGTGTGAGTGTGTGGATCCTTGGACTAGTCACCTCTGCTTGAGGTAGATACCAAGTAAATCCCTAGAGTTAGCGTTGTTTGTGTTTGGTTCTTGTATTTTCCGTTGCACATCATCAAGAAGAAGCAAACCAACGCAAGCATGACGAACCGCTATTCACCCCCTCTAGCGGGCACAAAGGTCCTAACAAGGGGGATGCTGGGTTGGTTGATGTTGGTCTGACTGATACTGGGCTTCCCTCCAAGACACTATACCTTGATCATCTATATGTAGAGAGGCTAAGGATAGATTCCTAGCACCTATCATGCAGAACTCATTTAGGGGTGTGATATTACCTATAGTGACATCAATACCTAATGAGTGTAAGTAGGCAGTCAGAATATGGTAGTAGGGCATGTGGACTCGTCTACTAGTGGAGATACTGGCTGAATAGATAATGGCACGGAATATGTGAAGGCTAATATCTATATCTAACCTATGACGGAATGCATATACGAGGAAAGAGTGAAAAGGTTGCATCATAGCGACATCTCTAGTGGTGAGTGGGAAGATGCACTTCATCAGGACCCTATAGAGAATGTAATGTCGGACACTAAGTGTCACTGATCGAAACTAGGTGGCAGTCGGTACCCTCTCACCTCTAAAAAAATACGAATAGATCGTATCCAAAGTGATGTGGGAGTAGGGATCACCAAATGGTAAATCCCTAGGAGGGTAACATACAAAGGGAGTAGCTGAGGGTTGCAGGCCTAGAAGTATCGAAGGGCGGTAGAAGATAATGTGACCTCTGTACTTAGAATTATATGTAAAATCATCCACTTTGACTAAATTATTGTATAATTCGGCACATAAACTTGAGTTAACCGAATTGGAACAATAAACTAGTCCATATAGCTGATAATACTCAATAATTTCTATACTAGGGATGCAAGAATGCTGAAAGAAAGTTCTACATAAATACCGACTAGGCAAGGCATAGAAGAAATGGATGAAAATCTAACCCTATGTCCTTCAGTAGAAAACCTAGGATCATTGCTAGGTGTCCTAGAGGGGCCTCCACCGACATCAGTCATTTTCTTCCTACTCAACAATAATAAAAATTAAAGACTAATTTTTACTAAAACATTGAAAAAAAAGTCTAAGTTCCAAAAATTATTGAGGCATTCTAAATATTTATAAAAGAAATGACGACCTCGATTGATCCTCAGCAACGTGGCTCAAGAACCAGAGAAGAGAAGTTTAAGAATTTGTAAACCAAAAACTTAAAGTTTCTTTTCCCTTTTTTCTTTTTTTGCTTTTGCTTTTAAAAGCTCAGTGAAGAGCTTTTTCAAAAGAACAAAGGGGAGAGGGGTGAGCGAAGGGATGCCTCCACGACCCCTAATATAACCATTGTTCAGGTACTCAGATTCAGCTTGGGTGCCCAGATCGCATAAAATAGAGGTGCCTTCGCAAAACTATGGGTTGGTTTTGCGGAGGCAAGGCGGGGCGCCTAGACTCTCTCCAGGCGTCTGTAGTGGTTTTTTTTTTTTGAAATGTTTTTGTTTAATTACATTCTCCCGACAAACGTACCAAAATTTGAATTATGTTTTAAAATTTTTAATTAAGGAGAAAAAATTGATTAAATTTTAATTATATTAATTAAATTAAGTTTTTTTAATGTAGTAAAAAAATTAATTATGTTATTAAAAATTATTTAGGTTTTGAAAAAAAATGATTTAAGTTGGAAAAAAATTAATTAAGTTGCCGAAAATTTTAATTAAAGTTAAAAAAATTTTAATTAAGTTGTTTAAAAATTAATTTAAGTAAAAAAAATTAATTAAGTTGTTTTAAAATTAATTTAAGTTTAAAATTAATTACATTGTTTAAAAATTAATCTAAGTTAAAAATTTATTTAAGTTAAAAAATTAATTAAGTTGTTTAAAAATTAATTTAAGTTAATAATTAATTTAAGTTAAAAATTAATTAAATTGTTAAAAAATAAATAAAAACTTAGTTTAAAAATATTCATCTAAAATTCGTTCTTAAATGTTTAACATTTAGTTACTAATTAGCTATACAGAATATAGCAGTGTTCATTTGGTTAATTAAGTTAAGTATTAATGTCCAGTTAGAAATTGTTAAAAATGACTACTTAATTTGATCAATGTGTTATTGTATTTATCGTCTATACTTATGTTGACGCGCTGATATAAATATATGAAGTCTAAACAAAAGGTCTATGGATCTCACGTCATTCTAAATTTTTGAATACACAATCAAGACAGACCTAGTGTACTTATGCGATGCTCTTCGCCTAGATCTATAGGATCATGCTTTCTAGGGGTTCGACCTAAACTAAAGCAAAAATAAATTTTAAACACTAAGAAAATGGAAATTTTTAAAGAAATTAAAAAAAAAAGATTAGCCTAGAATTTGCAAATCACTTAAAGAAATATCTCCCCCTTAACTTAAGGTCTTAGGTTTCCGATAAAAATAATATACTTATAATTATTTATAAATATAATAGATTAATTAGTTTAAAGGAATTGATTATTAAATTTAAGATTGATTAACTAGAATTAATTATAATTTTATTTTATTTATTTATTTTGATTTAATTTATCCTTATTCATCTCGCTCAATCTATATTTTCAGACATATAGAATCCTATAGTTTTATGAGATGAGTTAAGTTCGGTTTCAGGATCTGGTTTAACTTGGGTTAGATTCGAGTTTAGCTTTGAGTTTAATAAGCAGACATTCTTTTGATAAACGTCTAAGTTATGGTGAGTCACCTAAACATCATTAAAGTAACCACACCTTCAAAAATTTTCAAATAATCCTGCCTATTGAACTTAGTATAAAATTTTGGTCTAACTAGCTAGGATTAGTAAGAGATAGTTTTAGTTAGTTCTACTAAGCCAAATGCACCAGGTCGAAGTCATATCTTCCTACACATGGAGAGACTCAAGGTTTTAATAGAAAATCAAAATTTGAGAACTTACGGAAGGAGAATCAAGTCTTGAGGTCAAGACTTGATAAATTAGAAAGGACCTTCAAGAAAATGATAAATGGTGTCCAAGGGTTTAAGGAAAAAAATCTAGGGATAGATAGACAAGAGCCATCCGATGGTAGGAGGAGTTTGAGATATAAACCTTATGTCAAGAAGGATGTCCTTTCTTACCATATAGTTCCATATAGTTATGAAACTAACCCTAGGTCTAGGAATCAAGTCAAGGTTATAACGGAGTCCACCCCTAAAGTTAACCTTGAAGAGACCAATGTGAGTAAGACTTTTAAAAAGCCTAAAAAAATCACTAAGAAAGTCACAAGGAAAGTTATTCCTAGAGTTGACCTAGAGGAGTCTAGCATGACTAAGACTTCCAAAAAGCCTAGGAAGGTCATTAGGAAGGTAAGTAGGGAAGTTATCCCTAATGAGTACCTAGCACACCCAAAGAGCACCAATAGATTTTGAGTTCCTAAGAGTGTGTTCTTTGCATCCTAGATGGGTTTAGAGAGTGTCAACTCAAATTAGAAAGGTAATTAATCCAACCTTGATGAAGTTGGCACTTTAAAGCATTTTCAAGGCAATGTCACTCCTTGAAATAAGAAGGTTAAATTGTTTACTATTTTAGAAGAGTAAAATGTGTACCAATAAATTTGAAGATTTGGACTTAATTAAATTTGGCACAAAAATGAAAAGTTAAAGAAATGCCAAGTTAAAATTTTATATTTTTCTTAGGAGAAACGGGCAACTTAGGTTAGTCTTAGTTTAAATAGTTTAAGGATAGAAACACTTAGATAGATAATCTAACTATTTCATTTATACTAAATTGTCGTGATTATTTACCTATCATATGTCATGACATCATATTTTGCATTCATATTGGCGCCATCTGTGGGAACACACCTGATCTGGAACGTGAAGATGGACGACGCCGGAAAATTTTGCCATTCTCATGACCTCGGTAGGCTTCGATGAGTATATCATATTCTCCTCACTCCACAGGTATTCGGGAGTCGAGGAACTGAATCAGATCCTCTGCTAGTCGGCAGGTCAGTTTTTCCGTTATATTTTCTTTCAGTTATATGATATGCCATAGTTCCTCAATCGAGGACCCCCGTGCCCATGGGCCAGGCATATATTATCCGCGCCAAGGGATTGATGTCGAAGACCCCGTGCCCATCGGTCGGGTGTATATTATCCGAGTCAAGGGCTCAATGCCCAAGACCCCGTGTCGATCGGCCGGGCGTATATTATCCGAGCCAAGGGCTCGATGTCAAAGACCCCGTGCCGATCGGCCGGGCGTATATTATCCGAGTCAAGGGCTCAATGCCAAAGACCTTGTGGCGATCGGTCGGACGTATATTAGTCAAGCCAAGGGCTCGATGCCGAAGACCCCGTGCCGATCGGCCGGGCGTATATTAGCCGAGCCAAGGGCTCGATGCCGAAGACCCCATGCCGATCGACCAGGCGTATATTATCCGAGACAAGGGTTCGATGCCGAAGACCCCGTGTCCATCGGCCGGGCATATATTATCCGAGCCAAGGGCTCGATGCCCAAGACCCCGTGCCGATCAGCCGAGCGTATATTATCCGAGCCAAGGGCTCGATGCCAAAGACCACGTGCCGATCGGCCGGGCGTATATTAGCTGAGCCAAGGGCTCGATGCCGAAGACCCCGTGCCGATCGGCCGGACGTATATTAGCCGAGCCAAGGGCTCGATGCCGAAGACCCCGTGTCAATCGGCTGGGCGTATATTATCTGAGCCAAGGGCTCGATGCCGAAGACCCCGTGTCGATCGGCCGGGCGTATATTATCTGAGTCAAGGGCTCGATGCCGAAGACCCCGTGCCCATCGGCCGGGCGTATATTATCTGAGCCAAGGGCTCGATGCCCAAGATCTCATGTCAATCGACCGGGCGTATATTATCCGAGCCAAGGGCTCGATGCCAAAGGCCCCGTGCCGATCGGCCAGGCGTATATTATCCGAGACAAGGGCTCGATGTCGAAGACCCCGTGCCAATCGACCGGGCATATATTATCCGAGCCAAGGGCTCAATGCCGAAGACCCCGTGTCGATCGGTCGGGCATATATTAGCCAAGCCAAGGGCTCGATGCCGAAGACCCCGTATCGATCGGTCGGGCGTATATTATCCGAGCCTAGGGCTCGATGCCGAAGACCCCGTGCCGATCGACCGGGCGTATATTATCCGAGCCAAGGGCTCGATGCCGAAGACCCCGTGCCGATCGGTCGAGCGTATATTATCCGAGCCAAGGGCTCGATGCTGAAGACCCCGCGTCGATCGGTCGGGTGTGAGCTATGCCTGAAGACCGTCGAGCGGCGACGTTAAATCCTAGAGTCGAACCGGTGACTATAAAAACCCCGGCTTGAAGACCGTCGAGCGGCGACGTTAAACTCTAGAGTTGAACCAGCAACTATAAATATTCCGGCTTAAAGACCGTCGAGCAGCGACGTTAAACACTAGAGTCGAACCGGCGACTATAAAACCCCGGCTTGAAGACCGTCGAGCGGCGACGTTAAACTCTAGAGTCGAACCGACAACTATAAAAACCCCGGCTTGAAGACCGTCGAGCGGCGAAGTTAAACTCTAGAATCGAACCGGCGACTATAAAAACCCCGGCTTGAAGACCGTCAAGCGGCGACGTTAAACTCTAGAGTCGAACTGGCGACTATAAAAACCCCGGCTTGAAGACCACTTCATGGACTAGCTTATCGGATATTCTATCTCCCCCGTTCGTGGTCGAGCAGTCTTCACGAGCATATATCTCCCCCGTCCGGGGTTGAGGGGTCGTCACTGGTCGTGGACCAGCTTATCGGATATTCTATCTCCCCCGTTCGGGGTCGAGCAGTCTTCACGAGCATCTATCTCCCCCGTTCGGGGTTGAGTGGTCGTCACTGGTCACGGACTAGCTTATCGGATATTCTATCTCCCTCGTTCGAGGTCGATCAATCTTCACGAGCATCTATCTCCCCCGTTCGGGGTTGAGTGGTCGTCACTGGTCGTGGACCAGCTTATCGGATATTCTATCTCCCCCATTCAGGGTCGAGCAGTCTTCATGAGCATCTATCTCCCCCGTTCGGGGTTGAGTGATCTTCACTGGTATCGAACCAGCTTCGGATATTCTATCTCCCTTGTTCAGGGTCGAGTGACATCTATCTCCCCCGTTTGGGATTGAGCGTTCATCACGGGCCTCAAACCAGTTCATCGGGTATTCTTTCTCCTCCGTTCGAGGTCGAGTTTATCAGATATTTTATATCACCCATTTGGGGTCAAGCTTATCAGATATTTTATATCACCTATTTGGGGTCTAGCTTATCAAATATCTCATCTTCCCCATTCGGGGTCGAGCGCTTCTCACTGGTCACAGACCAGCTTATAAGAGCTTCTATTTCCCCCGTTCGGGGTCGCAGAGTATATCGGAGCAGTTTATCTCCCTCATTCGGGGTCTAACTATCTCCAATGGTCGCGAACGAGAGTATCTCCGCTGGTTTCGGGCCATAATATCTCATTGGCTTTGTGTTCGTTCGGATCACGATTTTCGCTTCCACGCGCCTTCGATTCACGGGCTACATTCCAGTTCAGTTCAAGTACGACGCGCCCGTTCGGCTCGCGACTTTCACTTCCATGCGCCTTCGATTCACGGGCTATATTCCAGTTCAGTTCACGTACGACGCGCTCGTTCGACTCGCGACTTTCGCTTCCATGCACCTTCGATTCACGGGTTGCGCTCCAGTTTAGTCCACGTGCGATGCGCCCGTTGGGCTCACGACTTTCCGTCTCCGTTCGCATTCGATTTCACGAGCTATGCTCCCGCTCAATTTTTAGGCTCCACGCCTGCCCAATGCTGCTTTGCCTCTCGCTCGGTCTCTCGGTCGCGTTTTACGATAATTTGAGCGGCAATTTATGATCGCTCAGCCGTCCGTTTGGCCACACTCAAATCACTTGGTCCAGCGCTCGACATTCTCGTGATGGTCTAGTCAGCATTTTATGGTCGATCGACCGACACTTTCTCGGTCGCGCGCTTGGCACCGTCTGCTCGGCGTCTACTCACTCGATTGACATCCTTCCGATCGCTCGATCGGTCTCTTCGTGGTCGCATTTAGTCATCGCTCATCCGCTCGGCATACTCTCACTCGACGCTACTTGATTGCCAGGCCAGTATTTTACGATCACCCGATGGGTCATTCTCAGAGCCGCTCGGTCAGCACCCGCGTAGCCATCCGACCGGTATCGCTCGACCATCTGTTCGGCTGCCCGCCCGATACTACTTGAGTCACTTGCTTGACATTGCCATAGCTACTCGGTCGACGTGTAGTGATTATGTGGGTTTGATTTCGCGTTCGGTAGCGATTCTGTTACGAGCCTTGGTTTAGTCAATCGGACTCGCGCCTCCTTCGACTAGACTTGAAGGGGAGGCTTGTGATGCGGATATAGTGTATGACATAAGAGGGATTAGGGAAGAAGGGAAGGCCAGTTTTGTCATTTTATTTGGGGAGGGTTTTGTGCTCATAAAGGGCACTGTTCACATGCAGCCTGGGGGCTTTTTTTGGGCCGCCAAGCATAGGGGCGAGGGGGATTGGTTTCGGCCCGCCACAAGGAGATATCACGAAGAAGGCCTCACCACAGTCTACTCCTGGCCGGCATCGATCGTCGTTCTTCTCCCCTCCTCTTCTCACCGTAGCCACCGCGAACAGGGAGAGGGCAGGCGCTTCTTCGTGCTTCTGGTTCTCCTCCACTGCCGAGCACGAGGGCTGGGGGCTGGTTCGGGTCCGCATGTCCCCGCCAAGAGGAGAGTCTTCTTCCTCGGCCTCACGCTTCTCACCGGCGAGGACGCAGGCTGCCGGTTACCCCCTCTCCGCTACTTCCTTTCTCCGACACCAACATCGTCGAAAAGCGACGCCTCCAACTCCAACAGTGCTACCTCCGCCTCCATCGAACTTCCTTTACCAGCGGGCCCAGTCGCTAGTGAGCCTCTGCCGTGAGTGGTTGCCGTCACCTCTTCCGGCACACGCCGGCACCTACAGTGGCTGTCACCGCTTCTCGCGGCTACTGCCACCTTCGGCGGCTGCGGAGGTTGCCGCCGACACCTCCGGGCAGCCGTCGTCCAAGTGCTCAAGTATCATACTATTTGTATATTCCGGCCTGCGAGCCGAGAGTGTGTTCGGCCTTCGTGGCGTGGTTACATTCCGGCCTGCGTGCCGCTGTTGTATGTCGGCTTGCGAGCCGAGGCTGTAGTCGGTCGTGCGTCGCCTTGCGGATCCATATCGCGCCCGGCTTCGAGCCACCGAAGCCAGATACTCGCCTGGTGGGCATTTACCTACTATTCAGGATTACGACGACTTGATCAGCTCACCCACCTATCCGAGGGCGCCCCCCCCCTCCCCCCCGGGGCCAGGATACGTTATCGCCTTCATATTGTATTTATTTCACTGTTCCATTATTATTTGGCTGCTCATATATTTGTGGCATCGCCTCGAGCATCGGGGTACCAGAGACCGGGGCAACTCGGTCACTGGATACAGGTACTGTTGACCAGAAGACTTCGAACGACTTGGTCAACACAGGAGACAGCTCATCAGCTGGGTCATGAGGATGCGGTCAACCTTCCAGACACGTCACACTGGCAGGTTCGTCTTCTCAGCTTCTCGACAAGATCACATATCATCATGAAAAATATCACATGTCATGTCATAATACATAATGTAGCTATAGTATATTTTCTTTTGAAATTATTCATTTTAATGTATGTTGATCCTGTCCGAAAACGTGAAGTTGGAAAGCTAGAAAGGTGGCGGCTCCACTGATCGGCTGTGGACCTCGCTCCGCTCTGTAAAATAATTAACGTCAGTGTCGAGCCAAGGAAGGGATCCCGACGTTGGCCCTGTGACGCTCAAGTTAATCACCGGAAAATGTGGAGAAGCAAAGCAACAGTAGCACTATGCGCAAACAGTAGATAACGCGTACCTCTGTCGGTGATGGACCCCCCTTTATATAGAGCCCTGGTGGATAGCGTACACACTTCTCAAGGCATAGGCACACTCTCCCATGTATCCCATAAAGGATCTTGTCAGGAAAGTACCTCTGACACCATACTTTAACAGGGCATGCATATCCCTGATGTGGCAGTAGAAACTTCTGTCGTACGATCCGCCTGTCGACCATGCCTCGTGTCAGTGGTACTATCTCCCAAAAGAATGTCGAGAGATACTACAGTGGTCCCGTTGCTTGGCCGAGCGGGGTAGCCACTCGACTGGGACTCCACTCCGTCCATGGCCAGGTCTCGCTGCTTGACCAAGCGGGGTAGCAGCTTGGCCGAGCGGGGTAGATGTGACCTCCACTCTATCGACCTCCGTGGTTCTTCTATGCTGTGACAGTGTAGTAACATATCTTCCTTTATTAAGACAAGTTATGCGGTCTCCCTCGGCGTCCTGCTGCTCCGTATTGAGAATCGGTTGTCTTGCGTATCATCCTGAATTGGAATGGGGGTCTGCTCGGACCCGTTTCCTGTCGGTCGGGGCCTAACCGCCCGAATGACCATTGTAATTGTCCTCCGTTCGGCCCTTTGACACCCGAGTGTTGACCACCTTAACTTTGACCTCCACCTTGACAGTTGACCTCGTACCAGATAGACGTCCCTCCATCGCCGCATCATAGATCAAAGTTGATAGGATACTTGACTAGAAAGTCCTAACTAAAGGTTAGACAAGGATAAGGTTGGCAGAAGAAGAAAATCCAAGTAGATCAGTGTTAACCGGACACTTGGTGTGAAAAATCCTGATGAGTGAAGTCAGGCAAATTGGAAAGCCCTAGTGACTGAAGGTAGACAGATAAGAAGTCCTAGTGAGTGAAGTTAGGTAGATGGAAATCTTTGTGAGTGAAGTCAGGTGAAAAGCCCTAGTGAGTAAAGCTATGAAGTGAGAAAGTCCTGGTGAGTGAAGTCAGACAGTTAAGAAGTCCTAGTGAGTAAAGTTAGGTAGATGGAAATCTTGGAGAGTGAAGTCAGGTGGAAAAGTCTTAGTGAATGAAGTTAGACAGTAAGTAAATCCTAATGAGTAAAGCTAGGTAGTAGAAATTCAAGTGGGTCAAAGTTAACCGGTCATTTAGTGAGTGGAAGTACAAGTGAGTCATGGAGAACCAGACATTTAGCATGAGATGATAAGTCCAAGTGAATCAAGGTTGACAAGACACTAGTACTAGGAGAAAAAGTCCAAGTGGGTCAAAGAATTGACCAAACACATGATGACGAAGTCCCAACAGGTCAAGGTTGACTAGATACTAGGCAATGAGGAGTCTCGACAGGTTACGATTGACTGGATATTGGGTTTGGAAACCCTAGACTTGAGTTAAGCAAGTTAGGATTGGTCAATCGATCAGGTGATCAATTAAACCATAGCTCAATTGATTAGTTGATCGATTGGGAGAGTCCCATGAGCAATGGCAACCCAATCGATCAATTCGATTAGCAGCCATTCTCGAGAGCACAATGTGCTCTCCCCAATTGATCAGCCGATCGATTATGCTACTCAAATCAATTAGTTGATCGATCGGAGAGGGGTTTTCGTGATGTACAGTAAGAGCTGTGCTGGATCGATTAGGAAGGAGGTCAATCAATCCCAGGGTCTTCTATAAAAGCACAAAAGTCATCTGGATCAATCAGTTGATCGATCCAGCTAGCTCAATCGATCAGCCGATTGATTGAGATATGACCATTGCATAGGTTGCGAGCTTTAGACGGTTGGAATTGATTAGATCTGACGTGGCAATCGATTGGGAGCAGGTTAAATCGATTAGGAGCCCTATATCGTGACAAAATAAAGTCGTTGGCGAGGTTTAAATGCGCAACTTTTCACCAATCACTCATGCTCTTCTTTCCGCCATTGTCGCCGGTTCTCAAAGGTTCTTGGAGACAAGTGTTATTGTACTTCCAAGACTCAAGAGGCATCTACAAGTTACAAGAAATCAAGTAAGAAGAGGTTTTCACTTGTATGCTTGTGTGAGTGCGTACGAGGTTTCTCCACCTCCGGATTGTTTCCGAGAAACAGTGTTTTCATAGTGGAGAGTGTGCTCGAGTGTAGATCTTTAGATTAGTTACATGATCTTAAGGTGGATAACAAGTAATCATTTGTGTTAGCATTGGGGAGATTTGCTTCGAGTTTTTCCCCTGTAACATCATCATTTAAGTGAAGCGAACGAGCTATTCACACACCCCCTCCGGATGTCCCAACACTCACAACTTTCAACTTTGATTAGAAAACACTTGTTATAAAATCAAAAATAAATTGTTTAAAAAAAATGCTATCGGTTTTTATTTGGTTACAACCGGGGATGTTATTAATCCAATATGTTGAAAGCACTAACAAAGTTCTACTTGATCTAGGCGAAGAAGCCTCTTATAGAAGTTGAAGTACGAACACTAAAATAGAAATCGAAGAAGTAATACAGGTGTTGTTCTAAACTAAGTGAACTAGAGCTCTATTTATAGTGCTTTGGTCAAACTTATCAGTTGTTGACTTGGCGGACTACGGGCACCTGGATAGTGATCTGGGTGCCTCTCTAGCGTGGCAAAGTTTATCTACGCGCAACGGTTGAAAGATAGAATTTTTCATATCTAGAAGCTTGGACCATCTCCAAGCACTCGGACCGTTGCTGACGTGGACCAGAAGAGTGATCCATTGCGACGAGGCGCCTGTTCGGCACCCTGGTGGTCCGGGCACTCGGACGATCTAGGTGCCCGGACCAGTTAGCCCAGTGCTAACTCGTCTGGAGCATTCTCCGATCGTTGGCTTTATCTCCGGTCGCTTAGGTGATCCTCCAACCTTCAAGAGTTGAGCTCACCCGAATCCAACTATGGCCTTCTCGTCAAGCAGTCTTCTGCTCCGGCTTTTTGTCCCTCGAAAACGCCATGTGCATCCTTCTCGTTCCACTAGCATACTCTTCTAAAACTTCTCATCCCTCGGATGTACCGAGCCCGTCGACTCGATTCTCATGTCATCCTTCTCGTCTGCCACATCTACCGCTCGACTTCTTGCATTTCTAAATCCCTGCACTCTTAGATGTAAGGCAGTAAATACGCAAAGCCTAATTTGACTTGGTTAATCACATCAAAACTATCACGGACTACTTACACTTAGTGTCAGCCTCACAGATATGGAAGAAAATAAATATAGATACACATATATTAGGTGCATGATAAAATAATCATGATCATCAATTCCTATGATAAAATAACCATGATCATCAATTCCTAAAAATCGATGTCTGTATCATTATATCATAGACTTCATGCACCCACCATATACAAGGGCCACATTCATCTCTATCAGGGTCACATTTGCAGTGGACTAGAGTTTGCAGTCCTTTTAGTGGTTAAACCCATTATGCAAGGGTGAATAGAAATCCACATTGTTCAGAGGGTTAAGTTATGTGCAGAGCTGACTCTTAGTGGACTCCTGTGCTAAAGGCTGCTTGGAAAGCCAAGCGCATAGAGACTGAAAGGGGTGAGGGAGGGCTGCTGTAGAGTCAACATGGCCTGATGCCACGTGGCCGATTGGTCAACGGGCCTATTGATGTGGATCTGAGCCACTGAGTTCGGTGAGCTGAATGGGAAATCGTTCCCAAGGTATCAGCATGTATTGTATCATACCCTTCCATGAAAAGAAATATTGATTTTCATAAAATCCTCAAAGGCTTCCCCAAATAAAACAGGATCTATCCATGTTTGCCACCATCCCAATTGGACTATCAGGAACTCCACAATTCACATCCAACAATTTAGAGCAGAAGAAATCTGTAAATTTATATATTCAGCCAAAACTGCAACTAGTCAAGCAGAAAACAATGCGACTAGTTAGAGTAATCTGAGGTAGTGGATGTACTCAGTTCTCAAAGTAGATTAAATGTTGCACTATCAGTAACACGAGTTCTCAAACTACATGTATTTGTTTATTGAGTCAAGAAGCATTATTAGTGCAAAGACATGGAGTTAAAGAAACATATACCATGTAAAAGGGAGAAGACCTTGACAGAAGGAAGATAATCATATATCATAAGCTTCTCATCATTCTAAAACTGCTTGTTCATCAGAACTTAAGTTGGCAATAGCAAATGGTGGAAGAATGGGGAAACAATCAAAGTCTTCAGAAGATAATCTATCAGAAGTAATAGCTTAGGAAAATGGCAAAAAGAACATGATGAATCTAGTCAGTAGTCAAGAATCAGGAGTTCTTCTGTTCCACTTCACTAAAAAAAAATATGAAAAGAAAAAGAAATAAAAACATGCCTTGAAAATAGTATCATAAACAGCTTCATCAGAATTACTCAGAAGTAAGTAGAAGGAATAGAATGAAAAGTTTGAGCAAATGTACTGAAAAGACTAATTTATACCATTTTAACTTTTAATTTATCACCATCATAATACTATAATTTTATCTCTTTTTTTAAAAAATATTCCTATGGTTTTTTTTGAAAAAAAAACTGCAAATAGTTAAGTCAGACATGCAGACGAGCTATGAGCATTTGGCAAAATCAGAAACCGATATCATGATGAACTAATGAAGAACACAGCTCCTCAAGAGAAAAATGATCACAATCTTATCAAGAAATTTTGCTAGTTTGATGAGCAGAGATTTGTCAAGAATAAAAGCATATCTATTTGAATAGGGCAGTGCAAAATGAAATAAATCATAACTCAGATTTATTAGCAAGATTTCTCTAAGCATGACAGCCAACAATAGAAAAATCTCCAGTTGCAACAAATGTCATATTCTTGGTGGTTTTCTACATGCCAATAAGATATTTCAACCAACAAAATACTGGAACAGTGAAAAAATAAGGACTGGAACCATTTGAACACAAACAACTTTACAAGAAAGAATGGAGACCGCAAGCTATGATGAAAGTTTAACCCCATCTCAACCAATGCAAGACAATGTGGAATACAGCAATGGCAGGCTGCTGGTTCTTTACATATGAAACACCTGAAAAGACAGTCTCCAACTAGTTCCTGATGCTCCATCCTTGAAGTGATTCCATAATTGGCAAAAGCAATATCAATTAAGCGACAAGCTCATTCTCGAGGAGTGGCTGTGTCCGAGTCCCTGAAGCCACAGGAATCGGTGTATTTCCAATCCTTGCTGTTTGCAGAGGTACTCCTGCATCTGCATGCTGCTCCAACTGTACCATCTTCTTTTTCTTTCTAGCGCGGTGTATACAGTAAACAAACAGCGTTAAGACAACTAGAGCCACAAGACCACCAACGACACCCCCAACAATTCTCCATGCCTTAGAATTGCTGTTCTTAGAACCACTGGGGCTAGGCACTGGCCCTGGACCTGGCCCTGGCAGTAAACTAGGTGCTTCTGAAGGAGCTATCTCACTAGAGTCAACCACAATGGAGAAGTGGCCTAAGCCGTATATTGAAGAACAGGTATTGCTTGATACCAATTCCTGAAAATTAGATGTGCCATTTACACCAAACCACACACATCTAGCTATGGCACCACTGCGAACAGGAGTTACGCTTGTGAAATTAATAGAGATGAATAACCCTGAAACCACAATGCTTAGTTCTGGCAAATTTATGGCGGACAAATTTGTTGCATCGTAAGCAAGTAGTCCAAGAACAGGAGTCAGATAGGTATAGCCAGGAAGAGGGTAGTAGAAAGATGACCAATTACCCAGATTGTGATACACCAATACCAGCCTTTCCACATAGGGCTGCACAATGAGACCAAGTGGGATCTGAAATTCCTTATAGCTTATTCCTTTCCTTCTCAAACTCCCGCTCCTGAGTCTTACTGCTGCAATCCTCATACCAGTGAGATTCATAGGGAGAGTACCATTGTAGGTAACTCCAGTGATGGGGCGAACCAGAGCACGGTAAGCATAATCCTGAAGAAGTGTATTCAATGAACTCGCAGCAGATGCACCTGGTGCTTGGGCCTTATACTGGTATGCAAACAGCAATACATTGAGTCCAAGGAGAATCATTAAGTGGTGAATACACTCAACTGACCCTAAGAGCTTCATGAACAAGATCTTCAAAGCTAAATTCCAATGCAGGTTCTTGTTGGTCTTGAGATTCCTCACCAATATGTAAGGGATGAGGATGAAACACTGGTAAACAGACAATATAACATATGTATTCCTCCTATATCGTCTTCTAGGACTAAGCGGAGGCAATGCAGAAGAACAAGTAAGAAGAAATCTCTACGAAGTCAGAGAGCAATATAATTGCGGTTAACCAGAAGATATGACCTTTCAATTGGAAAGGTCCCAACTTTCAGACAACAATAGGGTTCCAACATTTGCCACATTCTTATGGATCATAAACAAAACAAAACAAAACAAAAAACAGAGCAAGCTCAAAAGCTAAAATTTGCCCCAAATACCTGAAGCAAGATGAACACAAACCATCACAAAGCAAAGATCGACTCGGACTTGAACAATGTCTCTCTTCTCTTATCCTTTGAAGTGAAATAGAAGTATAGCTTCTAGAACTACTACAACCCCTCAAGTAATAAACAATTCCTTTTCAAACCTTCGCAACACTGAAGCCCAAAAGAAACCCAGCTATCAATCAAAAAAATACCACCTTTTTTCCAATGCCAATCAATTGAAGAACCAACAAGTCCAGACCCGGAACCAAAACCACGGCAGAAGAAGAAGAAAAAATTCCCCAAAGAGAGTCCTGAATCTCGCTGAATCCGGAGGAAACTTCGTTCTTGCCAGCTGTGGACTAGATTCCAAAGATCGCGACCGAACCAAGCGAGACGGGACTCAGAAAAAACCCTAAAATTTCTCCGAAACAACAGAATGGAAACTCGAGGCAGAGAAGAGGATAGAACGAGGAGAGAAAATGGACGAAAGAAAAATTAGAATTAAAAAATAAAAGAAAAATCAACAACAAAATGTATATATATATATATTTATTTATTTCACGAGAAGAAGACAGCCGAATAAAAACACAAATAAACCCCCAGTACTATTTAATATTCCTACAAACCCCTTTTCCTGACGTTCCGAATCCGCTCGAGTCGACAACCCTTTTTCCTTTATAAATAATTATATAAAAAACCGGGTGTTTTCATAAATATTCCTGCTTCGATGGCCTTTAAGACCGACGGATCGATCCCGTACGTACGATCGAGATCGTGCGAACCGAATCGGGCGATTGGACGAGATCCAACTGACGGTGTCAGCGCGACAAGTGGGACGTCCGACGCTTGTTCTTGGTTCGGGTTGACGCGTGCTTTTAAAGGCACCGGCGTCCAACGGTCCAGCGGGAGGAATCCAGTGAGCGAAGTCCAATTCCGGGTGGATCCGCTACAAGTTGGCTTGGAAAATAACGGTGAGCCAGCAGGTTTGGAAAACTTGTGACAACATGAACAGCAGAAAATGTTTACTCACGGCATGACAATTTCTGTGGCAATAGGTGAATACGATTGTCCCTAGTATTTCGTCAGATCATCTTAGGATTAAGATAAAAAAAGTAAATTATGATAATTGAGAACGGTAAGTGATAGATGGAATGAGTTTACACATATTATAAGATTTACACTCCGTCAATTTCAAAATTTGATTTCAAAATTTTATGTGGCAATCATTCTATCATTTATCAATTCAGCTAAATTTATGGGAACACGACATAACAATTTCTGATATCAGATCTGACAAAGTCAGTTTTAGAAGCTACGTCTGGGAGAACAAGAAATGACAATTTCTGATATCAGCTCTGACTAAGTCAGTTTTAGAGGTCAAGTCAGCGATGAATTTTAGAGAGGACGTTGTCAAATTAGCAAACGTAAATGATCTCACCTTTTTAGAAACAAACAAGAGAAGGAACAATTCCTTAGCGCCGTATTTAAATAACGAGAGAACAAATCCTAAACAACTCCCTTGGACCAAATCAAAAGGTGGGTGACAATGAACTCCAAGTGATCGAACAGCTTCATGCATGAGTCAGAGTTGGATTCCTTCGAAAGCGAATATATCTTACAATTATCTCAGTGTTAGTTTCCCTTAATTAAGATTCATTCAGTTTAAGATATCGTTGAGAGATATCCAATATGTCTCGGTCAACTTAAATTAGTACTAGGATAAATCAATTATTAAAATAAATTATTAGAACGAATAAATTTTATTAATTATGAATTATTATTATTATTAATTAGATAATATAAGATGAATATATAGCCGTAAAGGTTATTGATGTATCTGGAAATAACTCGTCCCAAAAGGAGCACGTATCCTTTGGTCCGTAATTTACGGACTAGAGGATGATCCATTTTTTTAGACTCTTGATTTAGATGAACTCCATCTATTTATAAATGGAGTCTATCCGATCCAAATCAAGGGTCCTCATGTAATGGACCATCTCCTGATCCGTAAATTGCAGACCAGAGAATCCCAACTGTCCCAAAAAAAACCTATTAGTGTTACGTTGGAAATATCCATCACTAAATTGTGTTCTATAGCACTCCCTATTTTTTTTCCTATTTATATATAAAGTATCAATCAACACACCATCACAAATAATAATTTTCACAACAAATTCACACTATAGAACCAAACAATACAACGTAATAAACGATACAAACTCCACATGTCATTTACAAATCCACACAAACAACAATCTTATAACACTACAACTCATTCACAAATCCACGTATTCACATTATATACACAAACAATATAACAAATAATACATTTCAAATCTAATCCAACAACATCTCAAATTCAATCAAATAAAGATGAATATTCAAGACATCTCAAATTTTAATAATAAACATATGAATCTAATAAATCCAAATACAATAATAATGATAATAAAATCTCTTTACTAATAAACATATGAATTAATAAATCCAAATACAATAATAATGATAATAAAATCTCCTAGTGAATACATCCAATCTCACTTCAAAACTAGTTAGTAATATTTAATACTATAGAAAGTAATACATCATCATAATTATGATTATCAAATTGAATGTAAACTAAATAAGATGAGCATTACAATAAAAAAAATATTAGCTAGACAATAGTTTTATAAGTTTTAAAAAAAGAGATTTGAATATTAATTTGAATATATGTTGATGATGATATATAGAATATATCATTATTACAATGTTCTTGAAAAGATGCAATATAATTAGAGATGCATTTAATATAAAAAATAATAATAGATCTATTTTACATTTTTCATGAGTGATAAATAAAAAATAATGAGTTAAATGTTAGCGCACCTCTCAATCAGCTACTGATCAGTATAGTAAGAATCCTAACTCTCCTAATAGTCAAAATCATATGACGTTTGACTCATTCGTATCATGAATTCTTGCATTTCTCGTCCAATTTGCTCATATCTCATTTGGGCTTGCCGAGACTCTTCAAATTGTTGCTCTAACGTTGAGAGTCAATTCTTTAAATCTAGGTTTCTTCCCTTAAGGCTTGTACTTTAGTAGATGATCTGCTCAGACAACCCCTGGCTCTGTGAGTCATTACACGATCATATACAACTCTCGTCTGAGAGCCCAGATTGTAGAGGGAGAAGATCTTTTTCCTTCAACCGAGCACATTATAATAAATTTCATTTAACTAGTCGGTGGATAGAGTTTACGCCTTGTCTCCCTTTATAGCAGGCTGGGACGCATGTGCAACTTTAACAATCATTTCATCCTATTTAAATAAAAAAAAATATTTATATCAGATATATATACAACTAAAAATATCTATTCATTGTTAACAATTAAAGGTATTCAAATTTATATTTTTACTTCTAATGTCTTCAATTAATAATCGATATATGTGTCATTCTTTTTCTTATGTGTCTTGTCATATGCCTCCCTACAAGTAGGAGATCACTATAGTTCATCTATCTGAATATTAAAGAATGCAATTAAATAAAAATAAATTCATAGATAATTAAAGAATTCTTATATAACTTTATTAATTGTAAATTCACCAAGTTTATTACATGTTCTAAGATCGATCGAGATCCAATTATATATTTTGTGAATCTAGCTGTATGTTCCATTGGTCTATTCCATCTAATAAACCTGATTAATTTTATAGTGTCTAAAGCTCAACTGACTCAAAGGAGAGACACAACTACGACTCCAAAGGCACTACAAAAAAAATGAGGGTTTTAGTACCGATTTTTTAGAATTGGTCCCACAACCGCTCTTACATGTTGAACCGGTTGATCCTAATATTGACTATTTGTAGTGGCCAAATTCGTCTGTTGCAATATATCATATTTTGAAGCGGTCTCTGACCACAGCAAAATCTATTGTGCGATCTATTTTTATAACCGCTTCTACAGATGCTTTTCAGAAGCGGTTTTAGAGGACCATTGCAATATATCATTGTTTGAAGAACCGCACCTAAATCCTATTGTAGGATCGGTTTTTAGAACTGCTTCAACAGATGTCGTTCAGCAGGAGTTTTAGATGGTCGGTACAATAAATATATTTAGATGTGGTTTGGAACCCCATCTAAAAGTAGGTCACGAAAAGATTAAAACCTTAAATTCTTTATCGGCACGGCACCGACTATGACCTTTTTCTAAATAGTGTCTTCCACCATACAAAAACTCCTTTAATCATCCTTAGAATCTCTAAGAAAAGAAGGTAGCAAACCCGTATGTCACAAATCAATTGGTTCAGGTATGCAATTTTAACTTTTAGAGTTTAAACTTTTCTAATTTCAATTAAGAACATGATGATTTAGTTTTTGAAGTCTTTTTTATTTATCTATTTATTGTGTATCTAGACCAATAATTAACAATTGTAATTGAATATTGAATTAATGTATTTTATTGATTTGAATTGTAAAAAAATTGGAGTTTTTATTATTTTACCGGTTTATATGATTTGATCTCTTGTAACTATAACATGCACCAAAGTTTGCTTTTCTATTTTGATCGCTCACATTCTTCGGTTATTATTGATTGTAGGTGAAATTTTATTCTCTTACTTTGGGAGAAAAATAAAAAATAAGAAAAATAAATTCTCCACTTTCCAACAAATCTTTGATTTGTAGGAAGAAAAATTTATTACTTTCCCTCATCATTTGATTTAAAAAACATAGAGACTAACATGAGATCTACAATGTAATTGTTTTGTAATTGAACATGAAATTCATGTATATTTTTTAAAAAAATAGTGTATATATATATTTTTGAAAACGTTACAAATTAAATTTATTTTATTAAATTATTTAATTTTTGATGAATTATTTGTTAATATATAAGTTTTTACATTTTAAAAATATTTGAACAAGATTGCATAATGTCGGAAGCATGGATGGAATGCCCCCATGATACTCTTGAGCATCGGATAGGAGTACTACACTTTTTATGTTTCGCATTTGTTGATACAACTCATGGAGTCACGAAACCGTGTCCTTGTTACAAATGCATAAATTCATTGAATCATATTCGTGAAACAATACATGAACATCTTATTATAAATGATATATTACGAGATTATCGTATTTGAGATTATCATGGAGAAAAACCGCCTATAATGTCTTACGAAAGCATGAGTAGTGGGCTTCAGACTTCATTGGAACATGTTACTGAGATGACTAACCATATACCCATGGCACAAGAAACATTAGTTGAAGCATTTGGGATGTCTGAAGGTTCATTTGTAAGGGATGAAAATTACTCGAGTGTATCGACAAGTCATATGTTAATGGAGTCAAATGTAAGAGATTTTTATCGATTAATAGATGAAGGGAAACAACTGCTATATGTCAGATGCACTGAGTTTTCTAAATTGACATTTCTTGTTGAATTATTTCAGTTGAAAGTGAGTGGGAAATGGAGTGATAAATCCTTCACGGTGTTATTGGATTTTCTTCGACGAGTGCTACCTCCTGAAGCACAAGTGCCTAATTCCTTTTATGAGGCAAAGAAAATGATTTCTAAATTAGGACTTCATTACGAAAAAATACGTGTATGTCCAAATGATTGCATGATTTATTTTGGGGAGGGGGTGGGAATGAGAAGGAACATACTTACAAAGTGTGTAACCTTTCAAGATGAAAAAACCTATAGTAACAACCCAACAATTCACATACAAGTGGGAAAAAACGGCTTTTAGTGAAAACTCCGGCCAAGGTGTTTTGGTATTTTTCATTAAAATCAAGATTGCTGCGACTATTTATGCCATCTATGATGTCTGAAAGTATGCAATGGCATTTTAAGGGATGGGTTGAGGATGAGAATCTAAGACATCTACATGATTCACCAGCATGGAAGGCATTTGATGAACGATATCATGAATTTGCATCTGATCCTAGAAATGCACGTTTGGGACTTGCTACAGATGGGTTTAATCCATTTAAAATTCAAAGTACTTCGCATAATACTTGGCCTATTATTTTGATGTCGTACAATTTGCCACCTTGGGAATCCATGAAATCTCATTCAATAATTCTATCCACCTTAATTCCTAGTCCAAAAGCACCAAGAAATGACGTTGATGTATACTTGCATCCTTTATTAACTGAATTGAAAGACTTGTGGGAAAATGGGATTGCAACTTATGATGCGTGCAAAAAAGAAATGTTTCAAATGCGGGCAGCATTACTTTGGACCATTAGTGACTTTCCTGGTTTAGGATGTTTGTTTAGATGGAACACATATGCCAAGAATGCATGTCCAACATGTGCTAATAAGATAGATACATTATACTTAAAGCATGGCAAAAAAATGGTCATTTAGAGGGCATCGTCGGTTCTTACCCCTAGAAGCAGAAATTTGAACAATGGCAAGTTACGCCAGAGCGACGTGAATTAGATTTGAAACCATTGTCTAGATCTAAGGTTCTACAAATGACCCAAAATAGAAATGTGGTTTATGGTAAGAGTAATGCATCAAAACCATTTGTACGAGTAAAAGCAGGGTTGATCGAACAAATGTGGAGAAAAAGAAGTATATTTTTTTAGTTTACCGTATTGGGAATTTAATTTGATCAGACATAATTTGGATCCTATGCACAATGAGAAAAATGTTTGCAATAACATTCTGAGGACACTTTTGGATGATTCTAACAAGAGCAAAGATAATGCTACCACACATAGAGACTTGAAAAGTTTAGGCATTATGAAACAATTATGACCATTGACTCTAGAAGATGGTACAGAATATTTGTCAGCCGCATGTTATTGTATGATCAAAGCTAAAAAAATGTATTTTGTTCAATCTTAAAAGATATTTGTATCCTTGGTGGTATGTTATCTAACATTTCAAAGTGCGTAGATGTTGGACGTTGTAGGATTATGGGTCTAAAAAGTCATGATTATCATATCATAATTAAACAATTTCTTCCAATTCCTCTTCATCATGTGTTGTCTAGAAATATAATTGTACCACTTATTATTTTGTGTGAATATTTTAAGACAGTGTGTGCAAAGTCCTTGTGAGAAGATGAATTAGAAAAGGCCGAAGAAGGGGTTGTGTTGGCATTGTGTCAGTTGGAAAGATTTTTTTTTCACCATCTTTTTTCACAGTTATGGTGCACTTAGTGGTACATTTAGCATATGAAGCAAGAGTAGCTAGACTTGTACACTATCGGTGGATGTATCTAATAGAAAGATATTTGGAGAAACTTAAAACTTTGTCAGAAATAAAGCTCGACCAGAAGCCAACATTGTAGAAGCATATTTGGTAGATGAATGTGTTGTATTTTGTTCTCGTTATTTGGAGTGTACAAACTCATTATGCATTCATGGAACACGACACAAAGAGGCACCAAGTATTGAGTTTCCTTCACTACTAATGTTTCCACATGTAGGACGACCTATAAAAGGGCGTCAAGTAGTTACATTGGATAGCAAAACTCTGAATCAAGCTCATGTTGGTTGCTACTCGGAAAACCTAGAGGTTCCACTGTACAAAAATTTTGTACAAAGGTCTGAACATTTTCTTAGCTACCATGTGTTCTTTTAAATTAAATTTTGGATCGCCTGCGGAACTTAACACGTTTGATCCAAAACTTAATCTATTTGTTCTTTTAGGTTTTGACTTGGATCTCCTGCGGAACTTAACACGTTCGACCCAAATCACCTTAAGTTATTAATTCCATTAAATATTAATTTCCATAATTGGTTCCCAGTACTGACGTGGCGAGGCACATGGCCTTCTTGGATATGGGAGCAACCACCACCGACTAGACAAAACCTTTTATGGAAAGCTAATATTTAATTTCCTAAAATAACTTTAGGTTAACCGAAAAGAACAATCAAATCACAAGGAAAAATAAAACAAAAGAACACATCATCGAAAAACATATTCAAAATACTAGAATCGTAAGCCTCTTGTATTTGGTATTATTTCCATAAATAACTAACATGATGCGGAAAGGAAAAATTACTAGTTATACCTTCTAGAAAGACCTCTTGATCTTCTACGTATTCCTCTTCTAACGAGCTTCCGAGATGAGAAACCACCAATCACCTTCTTCTTCCTTGCAAGTTTCGCCATCAAAACATCTTCTAGGATGAAGAGGTTCGCCACCACCACCATGCTCCAAGGGATGCTAGAACGAGGCTTTCTTTCTCCTTCTTCTCCTTCCTTGATCCGCCACTAACAAAAGCTCCACCAAGAGATAAGTTTCGCCAACAAGAGGAGAGGAGAGAAATAGGGGCCACACCACCAAGGAAAAGAGGAGAAAATAGAATAGAGTCGTTAGCTTGAAGCCTCCTCTACCCCTCTTTATAATCCTTGATCTTGGCAAATAAGGAAAATTTAATAAAATTTCCTTAATTCTTTTCCATTGAAAAGGAAAAATTATTTAATTAAAATAATTTTCTTTCTCAATTTTATTTGGCCCACATAAAAGCTACAAACAAGGAGAGTTTTAATTAATTAAAACTTCCTAATTTGTCTCCAGAAATTTATACAATAATTTAATCCTTCATGATTGGTTTATAAAAGGAAATTTAATAAATTAAAATCTTTCTTTTAAACATGTGGATAAAAGAAAGTTATCTCTAAAAATTAAAATCTCTTTAATCTACAAATAAGGAAAGATATCAAATCTTTTCACAATCTTTTGTAGAAACTAATAAAAGAGAATTATTAATTTTAAACTTTCTTTAAATCACGAATATGGTTAAAAGGAAAGTTTTCTTAAAATTTAAAATCCTCCTTTAATCAACAAATAAGGAAAGATTTCAAATTTTAAACTTTCTTTTAAACATGTAGATGATTTACAAATAAGGAAAGTTTTCAAAAATTAAAACCATCCTTTTAAACTACAAATAAGGAAAGAGATTAATCTCTTCTCTTAATCTTTGTAGAAAACTATAAAAGGAAATTTTTAATTTTTAAACTCTCTTTAAAATCATGATATCCACATAAGAAATAATTTTAATAAAAATCCTTTTAATATTCTAGTGGCCGGCCACCCAAGCTTGGGACCCAAGCTTTGGCCGCCACCTACATGGCTCATCCACTTGGTATTGGCCGGCCCTAGCTTGGGTTCCAAGCTAGCTTGGCCGGCCCCATTGGATGGGTAAGAAGGTGGGTATGCGGTGGGTATAAATCTCTATATACTAGAGGCTACGATAGGGACCGAGAGGAGGAATTGGTTTTGTCTCCCGATTAAGCATCCCGTGTTCGCCCGAACACACAACTTAATTTCATCAATAATAATTCATTCCACTAAAGAACTATTATTGAACTACCGCACCAATCCCAAATTACATTTTGGGCTCCTTCTTATTATGAGTGTGTTAGTCTCCCTGTGTTTAAGATAACAAATGTCCACTAATTAAGTAAGTTACTGACAACTCGCTTAATTAATATCTAGCTCCAAGAGTAGTACCACTCAACTTCATCGTCATGTCGGACTAAGTCCACCTGCAGGGTTTAACATGACAATCCTTATGAGCTCCTCTTGGGGCATTCTCAACCTAGGACACAGTTTCCTTCTATAATCAACAACACACAATAAGTGATATCATTTCCCAAGTTATCGGGCTTATTGATTTATCGAACTAAATCTCACCCATTGATAAATTAAAGAAATAAATATCAAATATATGTGCTTGTTATTATATTAGGATTAAGAGCACACACTTCCATAATAACTGAGGTCTTTGTTCCTTTATAAAGTCAGTATAAAAGGAACGACCTCAAATGGTCCTACTCAATACACTCTAAGTGTACTAGTGTAATTATATAGTTAAGATAAACTAATACCTAATTACACTACGACCTTCCAATGGTTTGTTCCTTTCCATCTTGGTCGTGAGCTACTGTTTATAATTTATAAGGAACCGATAACATGATCCATGTTATCTACAATATAAATTAATTGAGTAACTACATTTATCATAAATGTAGACATTTGACCAATGTGATTCTTATTTCTAGATAAATGTTTATACCAAAAGCTAGGCTTTTAGTATACACTCTAACAATCTCCCACTTATACTAAAAGACTAAGCTGCCATATCTACTGCCATACATCTGATTCACAACCCTTCAACATGCCCATCAAAAGTTCTTGCCTTAAGGACCTTAGTGAAAGGATCTATAGGTCATCACCTGATGCAATCTAGGCAGCAACAACTTCTCCTCGTTTATATGATTTCTCGTATTGGGTGGTACTTGTGCTCTATTGTGTTTACTTGCCTTATAGACTTATGGTTTCTTCGAGTTTGCTACTGCACCAACATTATTACAATAAATTGTAACAATCTTTGGACAAACCAGAAATCATATCTAAGTCTATCTTGAGGTTATTGAGTCATTCAGCTTTTATGGCTACCTCAGAGGCTTGCCATATACTAAGCTTCTATGGTGGAGTCCAGAAAAACACCTATGCTTATCACTCTTCCATAGTTATGACTTTACATCCTAAAGTAAACACAAAACCCCGAGGTTGACTTATTATTATCCCTATCCGAATGGAAGCCAAAATCTATGCAACCCACTAGGACCAAATTAACTGCCTTGTAAGCTAGCATATAATCTCTAGTGCCTCTAAGGTACTTCAATATATGCTTTATCACAGTCTTGTCCATGGTTACTTTGATATCTGCTAACTATGCCCTTGGCAAAACAGATTGATCTTGCATAGCATATATTAGGCTTCCGATAGCCGAAGCATAAAGAACTGCCTTTATTTCCTTTATCTCCTTTGATGTCTACAGAGACATATCTTTAGATAAAGTTACTCCATCCTAAAAAAGTAAGAAACCTTTCTTGGAGTTTTGTATGCTTAAAACGAGCAAGGATTTTTCCGATGTATGAAGCTTGGAATAAGTAAAATATTCTTTTCTTGCGATCCCTTATTACTTTGATCTCAAGAATATATGCATTCTCCCAAGTCCTTTATATCGAATTTTTTGGACAACCATACCCTTACTTCTGACAACATTTTGATATTGTTTCCAACTGCCAAAAATGTTATCTACGTATAGTACAAGAAATGCCACCACGCTTCCATCACACCTTTTGTATACACAAGACTTATCCAGTTACTAAATGAATCTAAAGGTCTGGATTACTTTGATAAACTGGATGTTCCAAGACCTTGAAGCTTTGTATCAGTCCATAGACTGATTGAGCTTGCACACAAGATGCTCTTAGCCCTTTGCAATGAACCCTTCTGGTTGCTTTATATGGATGCTTTCTTCAAGACTTTCATTAAGGAATGCTGTCTTAACATCCACTTACCAAATAGATAAAAGAATCTGGATAGACTTAAGCATGACTACCAGTGAAAAAGTTTCCTTTTTCATCTAGCCTTGCTTTGAAAGTTTCTACCTTCCTGTCTATCCCTCTTTTCCTATTATAGACCTTTTTATACCCAAAGGCTTTTACACCATTTGGTGGTTCTACAAGCTTCCAGATTTTATTAGAATACATATATTCTAATTCATTATTCATTACTCTTTGCCAAAATATTGCATCTTTATCTTGGAGTGTTTCATATGTCCGGAGATCGGGTTCATGTCCTCCGTGGATCGAGTCCAAAAACTCTCCCAAAACATGAATCTTTTAGGTTGCCTAAACCCTCCCCTACTACGACAAGACACTTTCGCAATTGTGTATCATTTGTGATACGGTTGTGATTTCCTTGTCAGTATCTCATCTTGTACAATTGGTACTAGATTAGACATGTCTTTTATTTCCTTAAGAACAAGTTTTCTTATGGGCACATGGTTTATTACATAGTCCTTTTTCTAAAATTGGTCATTGATGCTAACAACGACCTTGATTTTAGACTATAAACCTACTTTCATTTCTCTAGGATAACCCACAAACAAGTGAATTCTCGTCCAACTTATCATTATCTCTCTTCAAAGTATCGTGGACTATCCGAATCCAAAATATGCTTCAAAATAAGCTTCACGCCTATTCAACAATACTATATGAGTAGAGAGAGTTCGACTTTGGATTGAATGTACTATGTTCACTCCGCTTTCAAGTATATCCTTAAAATGAATTTGGTAAAATAATTCATCATCAATCTACTTATTTCCATAAGAGTCCTATACCTTCTTTCTACTACACCATTACGTAGAGGTGTACCAGTGCTTTATGATTGAATCTCTACTTACGATAAGTGACTCCTAAATTCTCCCAAGAGGTTGCCACTATGATTTCACCATAGTGTCTTTTACTTTATCGTTTTCTCCACATCAGCCTAGTACTCTTTGAACTAATCAAAGTACTTAGTCTTGTGATACATTAAGTAAATTTATTTGTATCTTGAATAGTTGTCTATAAAATAGACGAAATAAATATTCAATACTACCTCTTGTCTGGATAGTCATAGGATCACACAAATCAAGAAGAACCAATTTCAACATATCTTTGACTCCATACCCTTATACTTGAAAGCTTCTTGGTTATTTTTCCTTCCAAGTAAGACTCGCAGTTGGAAAGATTTCCACTACTAATGAACCCAAAAGTTCATCAGCTACCAACTCAAGTTAATATAACCTAGCCTTAGATACCAAAGATATAATTGGTTCATTTTCGAGGTTACTTTCTCTTAAATTTAGATGTGTTACTAATTTCCATTTGTTGCATCGTGAGAGAGTTATTGATTTATAAATTGCCAACCAACGTAGCAGAGCAGATATAACTTCCTCTTTTCTTAATAACAACTTTGTTATTAAAAGAGAGAATATAATATCAAGTTCTTTGAATAGTTTAGAAACCGAAACTAGTTCTTTCTAAACTTGGTGCGTAAAGACAATTACTCAAAAATCCATGTTTTATTCTTATCAAAAGATAAACATCTCCCACTGCAATAGCTACCATTTTTACAGTAGTGCTCATGTGGACGGTGTTTTAATTTTCATTTAGTTGTCGGGTTTCTGGAACCTTGCAATGAATTGCGGATATGATTAATGGCATCCTGTATCTACACTCCAGGTTCGTAGATAACACCACTAAACATGTTTCAACTAATGAATTAAATACACCTATGTTGTTCTTAGTTTTAAGAAGACAGTCTACCTTAATGTCCAAGTCCTATTTCCAATCATTACAATTGGGACTACTAAGCCTTTTTCTATAGTATGACTACTAGGGATTGACAAACATCCTAAGAATCACAAAAATATTTGGTCAAGATCAACTCCTTAAAAGCTCCATGAATTTTGTGTATACAAAATCGAAGAGGAGATTTTATTCATTAATTTTATTATCTCGTCAACTTTACTTTATGACGAATAAAATTAATAGTTGATCTGTCTTTGATCAAATATTTGGTCAAAAACTTTTGAATTTAAAAAAAATATTGATTCCTCAAACAATATTATTTAAATTCACCAACACCTCAAATCACCGTGAATTTTGCATGCCATGTTAATGTGGACGTATACAAATTCAACATTTGTAAAAGGAGGGTTTTAACCCATTAATTTTATTATCTTGTCAACCTAACTTTTTGACAAATAAAATTAATAGTTGGTATCATTTGGTCACACAAATAATAGCACGGGGAGGATACTATTAGATGTGTCTAAGTGTATACCATTACTTGACACTAAGTCCATTAATAAGATTATGCCCCTTCCGTTGGGGAAGATCACATGCTCTTAATTAACTTCCTATAGTCATCCAAAAATGGAAGTATGTTCTAGTGATCCACAAACAAGCTCATCCGTTATGGAGGAAGGCACTCAGAGCCAACGCGCAAGCTTGTTTGCATCACTTACAAACCAGTAATGGAGACCATGGGATTTACTTAAAAATCCCTCTCCCACTTAGTTATTTATAAATGAGGAATTTTAACTATGCTAGCCTACGAAATATGTAAACTAACATGCACACACAGCACAATATAAAAGCAATAAATAGAAAATCTAATTTTCAACTATTATGGCTTTTATCTCTAGTTGTCCTCCGTGTGTTGTCATCCCAAGTCACTGCCATATTTGGCCACCGGGTCTGTCGCATCCATCTTGCTCCTAGTTCCACTGCGCCTCGGGTCCTTAGAAGGTTCCACGCTTTGCAAGATTCGATCCGATAAATAGAATTTACATTTTGATCCTATATTCCATAAAAGGAATGTACAGATTAAAAATAAAATCCTAATAAAACTAAATCCCCGCATATTTTTATAATACAATCACATACACAATAAAATGCCCTTGACATGTCAATGACCATCTTTATATAGTTGGTGGATCCTCGATCCACAGTTAGCACATCCTACTATTATCCGCCTAAATTATATGACGTATGCATAATTAAACTAATACCAAATAACGAGGCAAAACCCCTAGCTCGATACCAATTGTTGGTTGCTACTCGGAAAACCTAGAGGTTCCAACAAAAATTTTGTAAAACAAGAACCTTTCCTAGCTACCATGTGTTCTTTTAAATTAAATTTTGGATCGCGTGGAACTTAACACGCTTGATCCAAACTTAATCTATTTGTCCTTTAGTATTTGACTGATCTGAATCTCGTTGGAACAATGTTCGACCTAAATCACCTTAAGATTAATTCCATTAAATATTAAATTTCCATATTGGTTCCCAAGATCGACGCTCGACGTGATGGCCTGTTTGGATGAGCAACCACCACCGACTAGACAAAACCTTTTATGGAAAGCTAATATTTAATTTCCTAAAATAACTTTAGGTTAACTGAAAAAAGAACAATCAAATCACAAGGAAAAATAAAACAAAGAACACATCATCGAAAAACATATTCAAAATACTAGAATTGTAAGCCTCTTGTATTTTGTATTATTTCCATAAATAACTAGCAATGATGCGGAAAGGAAAATTACTAGTTATACCTTCTAGAAAGACCTCTTGATCTTCTACCATATTCCTCTTCTAACCTCGGACGTTGTGTGGCCGAGATGAGAAACCACCAATCACCTTCTTCTTCCTTGCAAGTTTCGCCATCAAAACATCTTCTAGGATGAAGAGATTCACCACAACCATGCTCCAAGGGATGCTAGAACGAGGCTTGCTTTCTCTCTTCTTCTCCTTCCTTGATCCGCCACTAACAAAAGCTCCACCAAGAGATAAGTTTCGCCAACAAGAGAGAGAAGAGAAATAGGGCACCACACCACCAAGAGGAAAAGAGGGAAAAAAATAGAGAATGTAGTTCGTTAGCCTCAGCCTCCCCCCTCTTTATAATCCTTTATCTTGGCAATAAATAAGGAAATTTTAATAAAATTTCCTATTCTTTCCATTGAAAAGGAAAAATTATTTAATTAAAATAATTTTCTTTATTTTATTTGCCACATTAATAAAAGTTACAAACAAGGAGAGTTTTAATTAATTAAACTTCCTAATTTGTCTCAAATTTATAAAATTTCTCCAATAATTTAATCCCTTCATGATTGGTTTATAAAAAGGAAATTTAATAAATTAAAATCTTTCTTTTAAACATGTGGATAAAAAGAAAGTTATCTCTAAAAATTAAAATCTCTTTTAATCTACAAATAAGGAAAGATATCAAATCTTTTCTCAATCTTTTGTAGAAACTAATAAAAGAGAATTATTAATTTTTAAACTTTCTTTTAAATCATGAACATGGTTAAAAAGGAAATTTTTCTTAAAATTTAAAATCCTCCTTTAATCAACAAATAAGGAAAGATTTCAAATTTTAAACTTTCTTTTAAACATGTAGATGATTTATAAATTAGGAAAGTTTTTACCAAAAATTAAAATCATCCTTTTAAACTACAAATAAGGAAAGAGATTAATCTCTTCTCTTAATCTTTTGTACAAAACTATAAAAGGAAATTTTTAATTTTTAAACTCTCTTTTAAAATCATGATATCCACATAAGAAATAATTTTAATAAAAATCCTTTTTAATATTCTAGTGGCCGACCACCTAAGCTTGGGACCCAAGCTTTGGCCGGCCACCTACATGACTCATCCACTTTGTATTGGCCGACCCTAGCTTGGGTTCCAAACTAGCTTGGCCGGCCCCATTGGATGGGTAAGAAGGTGGGTATGCGGTGGGTATAAATCTCTATATACTAGAGGCTACGATAGGGACCGAGAGGAGGAATTGGTTTTGGTCTCCCGATGAAATTAAGCATCCCGTGTTCGCCCCGAACACACAACTTAATTTCATCAATAATAATTCATTCCACTAAAGAACTATTATTGAACTACCGCACCAATTCCAAATTACATTTTGGGCTCCTTCTTATTATGAGTGTGTTAATCTCCCTGTGTTTAAGATAACAAATGTCCACTAATTAAGTAAGTTACTGACAACTCGCTTAATTAATATCTAGCTCCAAGAGTAGTACCACTCAACTTCATCGTCATGTCGGACTAAGTCCACCTGCAGGGTTTAACATGACAATCCTTATGAGCTCCTCTTGGGGGCATTCTCAACCTAGATCACTAGGACACAGTTTCCTTCTATAATCAACAACACACACTATAAGTGATATCATTTTCCAAGTTATCGGGCTTATTGATTTATCGAACTAAATCTCACCCATTGATAAATTAAAGAAATAAATATCAAATATATGTGCTTGTTATTATATTAGGATTAAGAGCACACACTTCCATAATAACTGAGGTCTTTATTCCTTTATAAAGTCAGTATAAAAGGAACGACCTCAAATGGTCCTACTCAATACACTCTAAGTGTATTAGTGTAATTATATAGTTAAGATAAACTAATACCTAATTACACTACGACCTTCCAATGGTTTGTTCCTTTCCATCTTGGTCGTGAGCTACTGTTTATAATTTATAAGGAACCGATAACATGATCTTCTGTATGTGACACCACACACCATGTTATCTACAATATAAATTAATTGACCAACTACATTTATCATAAATGTAGACATTTGACCAATGTGATTCTTATTTCTAGATAAATGTTTATACCAAAAGCTAGGCTTTTAGTATACACTCTAACAGCTCATAGATATATTCTTTCTAATTGTGCAACACTACAACCATATCATAAGTATTATTTTCAAATTTTTAATTTCATTTTATTGCTTCATGAATTATGAAATTTAATAATTATTAGTGTTATTACTAAACTGCGAACTAAAAACTGAATTGAAGATAAGACTTCGGTATAGTCATCGTCCAACTAATAATGAGTTCGATGATATGGTTCGAATACAATTTATAGAATGGTTTACCAGACGAGTATATCTTACATTGTAAATTATATTTAAATAATATGATGATGGAAAAATAAATATGTTATGTTTTAAAATATTTATCTTAACCAAACTACAACTTTAATACATTACAGGTTGATTGAACAAATGTTCAAATTAATGACTTAGATCCAAGGGAGCTTTCTCATGATCCAAATCCTATAGCATTTAGTTGCCATGGATTCAATGTCAATTATTTTGTATTTCGTACAATGGAATCTGAAAGCAACAAGAAAGTGCAAAATAGTAATGTCATGGTGCAGTCAATACATGACAATGATGATTATGAGTCAAACTATTACGGTCAATTAACTGATGTTATCTCACTTGAATATGGAGGTCTTGGAAGAATTTTTCTTTTCTGTTGTGATTGGGTTAATGCTACTACTAGAATGAAAATTGATCCATTAGGATTTGTAATGATGAACTTTTCAAGTTTGATACATACAGGAGAACGTGAAGAGCATGAACCTTTTATTTTTGCTTCACAAGCTCAAATTGTTTATTATGTTCATGACCCCAAAGAAGATGATTGGTATTGTGTCATTCATCACACACCAAGAGTGTCACGTCACAGGTAGTCCCTGTCAGAAGAAATTTCGGCAGCATCTCCCCTGTATGGGTGACAATATGAAACTTCTACTACAAGCCCTCAGGGCCACATATACCTCGATCAACACGGCCGGAACAATAACAATAAACATAACTAAACAACCACGCAGTTTATATATTTAAGCCTCTGGCTGACACAACCACGCAGTTTATATTTGAAAACCACATACTCCGCTACAACGACGGAAAACGCAAAACACAACAGAGAAAACAACGCAGTAGAAAAACAAATGCAGTAGACCAGAAGTCGATAAAATCCTCGAGTATAATCCAACATCACAAGTATATAAATCAACATAGTATATTAACACAAATAAGAAACTCAAGTCCGTAAACCCAAAATCATTGCGACACAAAGTGATGGGGGACTAGCGACTGGAACCTTCCGATAGCATCAACCTGAAATAGTAATTTCAATGGGGTGAGTCAACTCCTCAGCAGGTATTGAGCTGACATGCATAATAAGAAATAACTAGTAGTAATAAATATGTGTATAGTCTCCTGGAGTAATAGAAAATGCATAACTGAAAGAAAAGGAGAAGCTGTACTCACCAGGACCTCCTATCAGAATAATAAGGTCGTCAGACCAAAATAACATGTCCCTGTATGCATGTCAAACATATGCATCCATCCAATATGCAGCAAATAAAATACAGCAAACACAAGCAATAATGCAGTCATATATATGATGCCAATGACATGGTCATCCCTGACACCAGTCAGCCATCTCACACACGATTGTGAGACCGAGTGGGTAGGGCTATGACAACCGTGTACTCTGCCATCACAGCTCCTGATGAGTGACCGAGTGGATGAGATGCTGTCGGAGTACACCTATCCTCTTACCCTAAATCATAGTGGGGGAGCTCAATGCTCTCATATCTCTGAGACAATCCAGAGGAGGGATCCCTGTCCTGCTACCACGCTGTTTCACAGTAGTCATGAGTGGACCAACGGAGTTCTTGATAGAGCAACCTGCTGCAACACACCCTACCTGATAAAAACCACTAACCCATGAGTGGTTGTGTGTGCAGATCCATGTAACTGGCGATGTGCTCAACAATAATAGAGCCGACTATCGCACAGCATGCAATCATGCGAAATGGTACATGACACTAAGCACGGAAATATCTTGATCTTATCCATCTCTATATAATGTGTACTAAAAGGTATATGGATCAAATAGAATATCCTAGGTACATAGGTCAGGTATAGTAGAATAAATCTAGGTCCTGAACATAATGAGGCATGGTATGTCATTACCTTAAGGACATAAATAATCAAAGGAACATAAATGCAAAAGCAGGTAATAAATACAGCATGCTCAGGTAATAGATAATGGCATACCAATGTAGAAATGAATATATATATTACTACTCGTTAAATATTACTATGCATATTAAACGACAATATCTTAGAAAATAAGTCAAAGTACCCGCCTCCAATATATCGCGTGCCAAAGGTAATCTCACGTAAGGCAGCTCGTCGCAAAATCAGAGTCTTGTAACAACACCTTTAATTTAGCTACTACCACAAATATCAAATAGCTAAATCAAATTCTTATTTACCAGGAACCCTAATTCATTTAGTAATCTCGGTTAGCTACATAACTCGAGTCTAATCCAAAACTTAGATTAGATCCATCGATTAACCATAATTTATCAAGGCAACCACTTGGGTCTATCATTTTTAATCTTCCTAGTTTCAATTTTTTTTTGGTGTAACTACAGCAAATATAAATTCCTTCACTAATCCAATCCAATTGGTTATCCCTTCTATATTGGCATACTACAATTATCCAACATACAAGAATCAACAAAATCACTAATTCATATTTATATTTTACTACTCAACACACCTATCATATCTGTTCTTCCAACCACCTATCTAATAAACCAAACTACTACATATTAACACGTTCTAACATAAATTTATGTTGTAAGACTAATAAGAAATAAGATTTTGTTACCCTATTGCTCCTCGGTAGAGGTACAGCAGTGTCAACAACGCCCAAAATCCTAGCAGCAGTGATTGTTCGCTGCTCCTGCAGTAAGTCAAAGACTTTCACTCAAGAGTGTTTGCTGTGATGGTGAATCGGAGCAGAGGGATGACGACGCGATGGCAGAGGCCAGGAGGAGGAAGATGACAGCCCTCAAATCCGGCCACCGGAAACCCTAAGTCAATGCTGTCGCAGAGAGCTTACGTGACTGAATTGTTGGAATGTATACTAAAAGCCTAGCTTTTGTATAAATATTTATTTAGAAATAAAAAATCACATTAGTCAAATGTCTACATTTATATGCTAAGTGTAGTTGTTTGATTAATTTATATTGTAGATAATGGTGTGTGGTGTAACACACAGGAGATCATGTTATCAATTTTTTATAAATTATAAACAATTGCTCACGACTAGATGGATAGGAACAAACCATTGGAATGGTCGTAGTGTAATTTGGTATTAGTTTATCTTGACTATAAAATTACACTAGTACAATCAGAGTGTATTGAGCTAGACCATTAAAGGTAAGTTCTTTTTATACTGACTGAATAAAAGAAAAAGACCTTTGTTATTATGGAAGTGAGTGCTCTTAATCTTGATATAATAACAAATGCATATATCTAGTATTTATTTCTTTGACTTATCAAAGGATGAGATTTAGCTCGATAAATCAAAAGACCCGATAAGTTGGGAAATAATATTATTTATAGTGTGTGTTGTTGATTATAGAAGGAAACTATGTCCTAGGAATCTAGGTTGATGATGTCCCCAAGAGGAGATCATAAGGATTATCATGTTAAACCCTGCAGGTGGACTTAGTCCGACACGACAATAAGGTTGAGTGGTACTACTCTTGGACTAAGATATTAATTAAAGTGAGTTGTCAGTAACTCATTTAATTAGTGGGCATTCGACATCTTAAACACAGGGAGATTAACACACTCATGATAAGAAGGAGCCCATATAGTAATATAAAATTAGTACGGTAGTTCAATAATAACTCTTTAGTGGTATGAGTTATTATTGATGAACTCGAGTTGGGTGTTCGGGGCGAACACGAGAAGCTCAAGTTCATCGGGAGACCAAAACAAATTCCTCCTCTCGGTCCCTATCATAGCCTCTTATTTATAAAGTATTATACCCACCCATACCCACCTTCCTACCCACCTTAAGGTGGTCGGCCAAGCCTAGCTTGGATCCCAAGCTAGGGTCGACCAAACCAAGGTGAGTTGGTTTGCTTAGGTGGTCGGCCCTAGCTTGAACCCAAGCTAAGGTGGTGGCCGACCATAATAAAAAATAAAAGGATTTTATTTTTAAAATCTTTTCTTATGTGGAAGCTTGGTTTTAAAAGAGAGTTTAAAATTTAAATCTTTCCTTTTATAGTTTTCTACAAAAGATTAAGAGAAAGGTTTGATATCTTTACTTATTTGTAGTTAAAAGGAAGATTTTAATTTTTTATAAAACTTTCCTTTTATGAAACCATCCTCATGATTTTAAAAGAGAGTTTTAAAATTAAATCTTTCCTTTTATAGTTTTCTACAAAAGATTAAGAGAAAGATATCTTTCCTTATTTGTAGTTAAAAGGAAGATTTTAATTTTAGAGAAAACTTTCCTTTTTGTAAATCATCCACATGTTTTAAAAGAGAGGTTTTAATTTATAAAAGTTTCCTTTTATAACCAACCATGAAGGAAATTTTTTTAAAGAGAAATTTTTATTTTAAAAATTTCCGAAAATAAATTAGGAAGTTTTAATTTTGTGTTTAAAACTTTCCTTCCTTAGAGGATTAGATATGGTCGGCCACATTGATAGAGAAAAGGAAATTGTTTTAATCAATTAAATTTTATTTTCTATGGCAAAGAAAATAAGGAAGTTTTTATTAAAACTTTCCTTATTTGCCAAAGCCAAGGAATATAAAAGAGAGGGTAGAGGTGCCTCACCTTATAACAATAGATCTTCTATTCCTCTCTTCTCTTCCTTGTGGTGGCGGGCCCTCATCTTCTTCCTCTCCTCCTTTTCTTCTTCATTGGTGGTCGACGGCATCAACTCTCAAGGAGCTTGTTGGTGGATGGATTTTGGTTGGAGAAGAAGTAGGGAAAGGAGACTTTGTTTCTAGCATCCCTTGGAGCTTGGTGGTGGTGGCCGAATCTCATCTTCTCTTGGAGTTCTTGTGGTGGCCGAAACTTGCTTGGAGAAGAAGAAAGTTTGGGTGGATTCTCGTCTCGGTAGATCATCGCCCATACGACATCCGAGATAAGAAGAGGAATACGATAAAAGATCGTGAGGTGTATAAGCTATAAAAGGTATAACTAGTTATTAAGTTTCCGCATCATAACTAGTTCATTCTTTTTTGTTTAGATCATGAAATACCAAACACAAGAGGCTAGTGATTCTAGATTTTCAAATTTGTGATTCGAACTTATGTTTCTTTTATTTTTCTATCTTGTAATTCGATTGTTCTTTTTGATTAAACCTAGGGTTACTATAAGGAAATTAAATATTGAATTTCGTTGGAGGCTTTATCGAGGCAGTGGTGGATGTTCCCATACCCAAGAAGACCAAGTGCCTCGCCATGTTTGACCTGGGAGCCGATTTCTGAAATAAATATTTAATTGAATTTGTAACATAGGTGGATTTGGATCTATAATGTCAAGTATCGTTTGCGATCCAAGTCTAAACCTCTAAAAACAGATAAGTTAAATTTGGAATCAATAATGTTAAGTTCCGTTTGTGATTCCTAATTTAATTTCTAAAGAACACAATAGGTTGTTAGGTATGATTCAAGACTTGTATAAAATTTTTGTACAGGGGAACCGGTACGATATTCCGAGTAGCAACCAACATGAATCAGGCAAAGGAAAGAGATGTGTAGGTGAACACGAGCCCTAGGCCAAATCTCCACTGCTCGGAAGGAAGGAGGCGCCAAAAAGGGGGCGCCGGTGGTCGTGGACCAATCTAGGGCACGAGGTTGCCACAGGGAGAATGACTGCAGTGAGGGAGAAAGGGGCGGAGGTAGTAGAACGAGGGCCACTACTCGAAGCGATGGGTCAAATCCGGTGGTTGATCAGTGGATTTGTGCCGGCGAGGACGAGTCCTAGCGCTGGTGCTCTACGGGGGCGGCGAATCAGAGATTAGGGCATGGCTCGGTGGGGAAAAGAATTCGCAAGAGGGAAGACGAGCGACAGTGGAGACGGTTAGGGCACGAGAAAGAAAGGGAAAATGAGATACAAGGAAGAGAAGACATTGACCAGTGGTTTTGTATGCATGGGAGAAGAGGAGGCGTCGCGAACGGCGGCGGCGGCGACGCGTCAGTTGGGGAAGAGAAGAAGAAGCGGCGCGAGTCGATGAAGGCACGGGTGAGAAAATGGAGGAAAGGAAAGAAAAAGAAAATTCAACTTTTCCTCGTTAAAATGGGGTAGCCTAAATAGGTTTTCCCGTGTCCCAATATTTATCCCCGTAACCTACACCATACATCATCCGAAAATTCCCAGAAAATTTCCAAAAAATCTGGAAAATTCCTTTAATGTCATTCGCCTATTTAACCTTATTATTGGGTTTCAGTATATTACATTCTCCCCTACTAATAAAAATTTGGTCCCCAAATTTCGTTATCCACCATTAGCAAGTACTAGCAATAAATAATAGTATAAATGCTGAACGGAAATTAACCTACATACCTCAAGTAAACAGATGGGGGTATCGAACTCGAATCGTATCCTCAAGCTCCCAGATAGCCTCCTCGTCAGAATGATGCTGTCATCCTACTGTAACCAGCCGGATAGTCTTGTTCCGTAGCTGACGCTTTTTCTGGTCCAGAATTCGTACCGAAACCTCCTCATAAGTCACGTCAGGCTGAATGGAAACTGGTATATTTGATAGAACATGTGCTGGGTCGGCTACGTATCTCCTCAACATAGGCACATGAAATACATCGTGCATGCCTGCTAGAGTCGGTGGTAGCGCTAGATGATAAGTTACTGCTCAAATCCTCTCCAAGATCTGGAAAGGTCCAATGTATCGTGGAGCTAGCTTACCTCGGAGGTCAAATCTCTTCACCCCTTTTGTGGGTGAGACACAGAAAAACATGATCGCCAGTAGAGAACTCTAGGGGTTTGCGTCTCTGATCAGCATAACTCTTCTGGTGGTCCTGCGCCTCCTCCATCCTCTGTCTAATAGTGCGGACCAACTCTACCTCCTGCTGAGCTCTCTGAGGTCCTAGCAGCTGGGCCTCCCCAACCTCCTCCCAGAGAGTGGGTGTCCGGCAAGGCCTACCATACAACGCATCAAACGATGTCATCTAGATAGCCGAACGATAGCTGTTGTTGTAGGCGAACTCAAGTAATGGTAAATGATCCTCCTAGCTGCCTCCGAAATCCAAAACGCAAGACCTCAACAAGCCCTCTAGAGTTTGAATGGTCTGCTCTGACTGCTCATCTGTCTACGGATGGAAAGTTGTACTGAATCAGAGTTGTGTGTCCAAGGTCTGCTGCAGACTCTGCCAGAACCGAGACTTGAACCATGGTTCTCTATCCGATATAATACTCATAGGAACATCATGTAATCTAATGACCTCTCTGCAATACAGCTCTGTCATTCAGTCTAGAGAGTCAGTCTTCCGAATTGCTAGGAAGTGTGCGGATTTAGTTAATCGATCAACGATTACCCAAATCCCGTCATGGCCTCATCGTGTCCTAAGCAATCCCACCACAAAATCCATAGTGATGTGCTCCCATTTCTACTCTGAATCGGAATCCTCTGAAGTAATCCGACAGGTCTCTGGTGCCCAGCCTTCACCTGCTGACAGACAAGACATCTAGCTACAAATTAAGCGATGTCATTCTTCATTCCATTCCACCAATAGGAACACCTCAAATCTCGATACATGCGAGTCCCGCCTGGGTGGATCGTAAATCGAGAGCGATGAGCCTCCTGAAGTAACTCCTCCCTGTCCGGGTGAGATGGAGGTACGCATAATCGGCCTTAGAAATATATAATACCCGCAACATCTCGGGTAAACTCTGTCTGCTGCCCAAAAGCTATCTGGCTGTCAATGGACTGTAAATGTTGATCACCAACCTGGGCCTTTCGGATCCTCGTCCTGATCGACGACTGAGCAACCATGGTAACCAGAATACCCTACTCTGTCCGTCCCTGCTCCTCAAGGCCTAACTCAGAAAAACCCTGAATCAACTTCGTGACTAAAGCTCGGTGGCAAGAAAAAGTCCCTCTGGACTTCCGACTAAGTGTATCGGCAACCACATTAGCTTTTCCCGGGTGGTAGCTAATGGTACAGTCATAATCCTTCAAGAACTCCATCCATCTTCTCTGGCGGAGATTAAGCACTTTCTGGGTGAAAATATATTTGAGACTCTTATGATCTGTAACGACCCAAATTTCCTCATTTTGAGTCCCAAAAATAATTCAAAAATATTTAGAAATGCTATAGAAAAATTCTAGAGATTTTTAGAGTATTTTTATGCTATTTTTGGAGTTCGTTTGGTATTTTTACCAAGAGGAAGAAGTTTAAAAATATATATATATATGTTAAAGCCGGGTTTTGAACCCAAGACCTCAGACCCGAACCAGGTTCTAACCGGATGCAGCCGACCAGCTGAGCTACACGATTTTTGTTAACCTTATATGGAGCAAAATATATATAAGTAGTATTTAGGAATGTTTAAATAAATTGAAAATAAAGGTGCGCGGATGAGGAATCGAAGCTGCGACCTGGGATTTGGTTAAAATTGAGTTAACCAAGTGTGCTAGCAGTCATTTGTTATTATAGAAGGAGAAAAATTCTATTTAAGCAGTAGTTAGGAAACAGAGAATAATAGGAAATAAAATGGTTGCAGCTGGGATTCGAACCCGCGAGTCGCGCCCGAAGCAGAATGCAGCCAACCAACTGGGCCAGCGGGCTTTATTAATAAGAAGGGAAGCTAAAAATATATAAGCAATAGTAGTTAATAGAAATATTGGAATTATAAACTGAGAACTTAGGGCTTGATTACTCGGGACCAAAAAACCCTATCTCTTCTTTCTCTCCCGACGCCGTTCTCTGCTCGAACGAAAACACAAAAGAGGGCTTCACTCCGGCGGCCGGCCAAGGCAAGGTTCTATGGATTCTTCACACCGCCGAGCTCCTCTTGACGAGGAGAAATCTGGAGCACGAGGAGGAGCCGCGATTTCGAGTCTTCCGATTAGAGCTCCGAGACCTAGAAGTCCTCCTTGCGTTTGGTTGTAAGTCCAAGAACGCTAGGTGAGTTGCTTCTCACCTGCAGTAGGAGTAGTTCCGCGAGCTTTGATTCTTCTTTGTTTGCTTTCGGGATTTGTAGTTTGATTTTGGTAGATTCATTCGGACTAGGTGATTTTGTTTCACTAAGTTGTTGTAGGAGTGGTTTCGGATTTATGTTAGTTCTTGTGTTGATTTCGGAGCATGTTTCATGGAGCTTTTGTTGTTTTTGCTTGCTGCCGTGATCCTTAAAGAAAGAAAGGGAAGAGTTAGTTCAGTTCAAGCGGGTGGATTAGAATGCCTTCCAAGCCTTGTAATTAGTATTGTATATGCAGATTATCTTGTGAGCAAATTTTGGATCGGATTCAAGGTGGTTTATGTTCCTTAGTGATGCTTTCAGATTTTGGAACAAATTGTTTTATTTGTTTATGTTCCTTAGTAGACTTATTCATTTGTAGCTTAATTAGACATGCCAATTTGATTTCCTTTATAGCTTACTGGACCAGCATGTGTTTATTAAGCATTTAAGTTTCAGTTTTGATGTATATACATATATATGCACATTGAGTATTATGAGTTAGTTTAATCTGTTGGTTTCCTTAATGGTAGATTAATGGATTTATTTAGAGCAGTGTACAGGATTGATTGTACTTAATTCCTTGGGTATCTAAAGCAAGCTATTAATTCTGTATCTTTTGGAAATGAATAAGTTGATTAGATGTTAACAGCATTGTGAATTTAGTTTATATAGATATACATGAGTAGATCTTTTAGTACCCATTTGCTATTGATTTCAGGTTCTTTTCTTTTGCTGTTTTCAAGCATGAGCAGTTTTAGTTTTCATTGTTGTTTAGTATTTCCTGATGAAGCATGATATTCTGTTAATTCCATGCAGCAACGATTCCTTTATTTTCTAGATTCTATTGCATGCCTAGTAGTTGAATTGGTTTTACTTTCACAGCATGCTTAAGTTGTTCTAGTTTCCTATTTGCTATTGGAATAACATGAGCAGTTCTATTTTTATAGCATGCAGATTTTTATAAGTAAAGTATGCAGATTTTGATAGGCTTAATATGCAGATTTTGTTAAGCTTTGCATGCAGATTTATGTTAAGCTTTGTATACAGATTTTCAGTACGCAGGGTGTGTTCTAGTGCACACCAAGTGCTTGATAAAATGCTTAGCTCAATATAATGCTACAGTAGGCATTTTAATAGCTCGATTAATGCAATAGAAGCATTTAAAATAACTTATTTAGTCTTGCTTCAGATATGAGACTACGGTCCAATGGGTGGGCTCCCATCGTCATTCTAGGTTCAGATAACCTAGTTCTAGGTTCGAGTAACCTAGTTAAAGCAAGGTAAGAAAATTAGCTATGAAATCGGTATTTTATTTTCAATGGCACTGCATCGGATTAGATATCCATTGGGTTGGGCTCCACGATCGTCCCTAGGTTTAGATAACCTAGTAAACCCTACTAGACTCGGAACTTGCAATCCGGGTTTAGTTAGGGATCGAGAAAGGTTGCAAGGGCCCATCAGTGAGATGATTACTATTTTAATCTATTATGTAAATAGTTTTCAAAACTTCACAAATTAGTTATGTGAATACAAGTTAGACTCAGTTTAGCATTAATTAGTTTAGCTTAGGTATCAATTCAGTTTCTTATTGATACACATGATAGTTCTATGATTAGCTTTACATGTTAGCTTTTCAGTTAGTTTCTTCGCTATTTATGAGCATGATTAGTTGTACATGTTTAGTATTTCAGTTAGTATGATTTCTTTATTAGTTTATGAGCATGATTAGCTACACATGTTTAGTATATCAGTTAGTATGCTGTCTTTGCTATTTATGAGCATGAGTAGCTATACATGTTAGCTTTTCTGTTAGTTGATTTCTTTACTAATTATGAGCATGAGTAGCTTTACATGTTAGCATTCAGTTTTAGCATGTTTTTATTTGTATACATGCATATCGAGTTTTTGTGAGTAGATAGCGCTCACTAAGCTTTATGCTTATAGACTGCATTTCCTCCTACTGCAGATAAAGGAAAAGCTAAGGTATGAAAGGAAGGCGACAAGGTGGTGGTGATGAAGGTGTGTGATGGCTGGACTATGGGGAGATCAAGAGTTTGCTAAGGAATTATTAAGACATTTCTGTTTAGAGTTCTTTAGTTTTTCTTTTAATGCTATTATGAGTCAATATTGTATTTAAGTTTATTCCGCGTTTGTAGTTGGGTTCTATTGATGGAGTGATATTGATGTTTGCTATTGATAGGGTAGTTTCTTTCTTTTATTTGTGATATTATACTGCGTGGTTGAGTGATTATATGTTCCAGCCGCCTGTGGCTGAGTATATTATGCTTGTATTATGGGAAATGGTCACCGGTACAGGGGAGACTCTGCCGAAATTTTTCGGTAGGGTTTTCCTAGAGATTTTTAATAAACCGGTTAAGTAGAGTAGTAGATAAGTAACGGTCACTCTTAGAGAGTAGTAGTAGTAGTAAGAAGGGTGGTCGTTACATGATCAGTGAAAATCTCAAATGTAATACCTGTTGGAGTGTATACTGAAAGCCTAAGCTTTTGTAAACATTTATGTTAAATAAAGAATCACATTTGGTCAATTTATCTACATTTGTTTGTAGTTGTTCAATTAATTTATATTGTAGATAACATAGTATGTGGTGTCACATATAGAAGATGATGTTATCAGTAGCTTATAAATTATAAACAGAAGCTCACGACCAAAATGGAAATGAGCAAACCATTGGAAGGTCGTAGTGTAATTAGGAATTAGTTTATCTTGACTATATAATTACACTAGTACACTTAGAGTGTATTGAGTAGGACCATTTGAGGTTGTTTCTTTTATACTGACTTTATAAAGGAACAAATACCTCGGTTATTATGGAAGTGTGTGCTCTTAATCCTAATATAATAACAAGCACATATATTTGATATTTATTTCTTTAATTTATCAATGGGTGAAATTTAGTTCGATGAATCAATAAACCCGATAAGTTGGGAAATGATATCACTTATAGTGTGTGTTGTTGATTATAGAAGGAAACTGTGTCCTAGAGATACTAGGTTGATAATGTCCCCAAGAGGAGCTCATAAGGATTGTCATGTTAAACCCTGCAGGTGGACTTAGTCCAGCATGATGATAAGTGTTGGTTACTACTCGGAAAACCTAGAGGTTCCACTGTACAAAAATTTTGTACAAAGGTCTGAACCTTTTCCTAGCTACCATGTGTTCTTTTAAATTAAATTTTGGATCGCCTGCGGAACTTAACACGTTTGATCCAAAACTTAATCTATTTGCTCTTTTAGGTTTTGACTTGGATCTCCTGCGAAACTTAACACGTTCGACCCAAATCACCTTAAGTTATTAATTCCATTAAATATTAATTTCCATAATTGGTTCCCAGTACTGACGTGGCGAGGCACATGGCCTTCTTGGATATGGGAGCAACCACCACCGACTAGACAAAACATTTTATGGAAAGCTAATATTTAATTTCCTAAAATAACTTTTGGTCAACCGAAAAGAACAATCAAATCACAAGGAAAAAAATAAAGAAACACTATATCGAAAACAAATTCGAAACACTAGAATCGTATGCCTCTTGTATTTAGTATTATTTCCAAAAATAACTAGTATGATGCGGAAAGAAAAATTACTAGTTATACCTTTTAGAAAGATCTCTTGATCTTCTACCGTATTCCTCTTCTAACCTCGGACGTTGTGTGGGCAACGATCTTCCGAGATGAGAACCACCCAGCACCTTCTTCTTCCTTACAAGTTTGCCATCAAAACTTCTCCTAGGATGAAGAGGTTCGCCACCACCACCATGCTCCAAGGGATGCTAGAAAGAGGCTTCTTTTCCTTCTTCTCCTTCTTAGATCCGCCACCAAAGCTATCTCCACCATGAGAAGGTTTCGCCACACAAAGGAGAGGAGAGGAAAAGAAGGGCCAGCCACACCCAAGGAGAAAAGAGAGAAAAATAGAATAGAGTCGTTCACCTTGAAGCCTCCTCTACCCCTCTTTTATAATCCTTGGTCTTGGCAAATAAGGAAAATTTAATAAAACTTCCTTAATTCTTTTGCCATTGAAAAGGAAAATTTATTTAATTAAAATAATTTTCTCTTTTCAAATTTAATTGGCCGCCACTCTTCTCCCTAAAACAAGGAGAGTTTTAATTAAAACAAAATTAAAACTTCCTAATTTGTTTCTAGAAATTTATAAAATTTCTCCAATAATTTTAATCCCTTCATGATTGGTTAATAAAAAGAAATTTTATAAATTAAAATCTTTCTTTTAAACATGTGGATAATTTCCAAAAAGAAAAGTTATCTCTAAAAATTAAAATCTCCTTTCAATCTACAAATAAGGAAAGATATTAAATCTTTTCTTAATCTTTTGTAGAAACTAATAAAAGAGAATTTTTAATTTTTAAACTTTCTTTTAAATCATGAATATAATTAAAAGGAAAGTTTTTACCAAAATTAAAATCAACCTTTTAATCTACAAATAAGGAAAGAGATTTTAACTCTTCTCTTAATCTTTTGTAGAATCTTATAAAAGGAAGGATTTAAATTTTTAAACTCTCTTTTAAATTATATTATCCACATAAGAAAAATTTTAAAATTTAAAATTCCGTTTTATTTAATAGGGCCGGCCACATGAATTCACCCATGAACATACCCATGGCCGGCCTTAGCTTGGTCTCCAAGCTAGCTTGGCCGGCCCCTATAGGATGGGTAAGAAGGTGGGTATAGGTGGGTATAGTACTCTATAATTATGTAACGCCCGAAAATTCTCAAACTTGCATTAGAATTATTCTATGATTTTTCTGAAATTTTTAGATATTTTTCCGGAATTTTCCGAGTAGCGGAAGTAGCAAAAGTAATTAGATAAGCAAAATGGTTTAAGCGGGAATCGAAGCCGGGACCTCTCGGGTCCGCTAAACCTTTAGTTAGCCTTAGTAACCGGTGAACCCAGCAGGGCCATGCTGAAAGAAAGAGGAACCACTTATATTTATGTTAGAGTTGGGTTCAATAATCCACTTAATATAAATTAAGAACTTAAGTGGGGTTTGGTTTAATTTGGTTCGGCAGCCCTCTCCTCACAAAACCTCACGCCACTTTCTTTCTCCAAACCCTCACACCGAACACCTCTCTTCTCTTCCTCCTTCTCTCGGCGCCACACCAAGAAGACCTAGGGTTCTCTCCCTAGGGCCCCAAGGTCACTTTCCGGCGACGATTTCAGCACAAGGATGTTCCCCTCCGCAAGTAGAGCACGTGGACGCGAGCGAATCGTCGAGAAGTCGTCTCCACCGGAATTTCTAGCGATTAGATTTGTAAGAAATCTAGCACACAAGGTAAGAAACCCCTCACCTGCAGTATAATAGCTTTCGTTTGAGTTTTTATGCTTTAGTTAGGATGTATGCGGATTTTTATCGATATCTAGGGTGTATTTAACTCTCTTCGCAGATTAGGGATTTAGTGGAGCACCTCTAGATGGGCCGGGCACGTCTTCCCTCTTCAGATAGGAGGTTAGACGTTGTCAGGTGCCTAGATGTGGTCTCCCTAATGGGGGAGAAGAGTTAGAGCATCCTAGGGGCTCGATTAAATGTCTAGCTCAGTAAAAGACAGTTTAAAGAACTTATTAAATGCACTAGAAGCATTTAAAACAGCAAATTAGTTTACTTCAACTTATGTAGGACTACAGTCCAATGGGTGGGCTCTCACAGTCGCCTCTAGGTTCAGACAACCTAGTTCTAGGTTCATATAACCTAGATTCAGCAAAATAAGTATATAGCATTCAGTATTTTACTTTCAGCAGTGGCACTGTACTGGATTAGATATCCATTGGGCTGGACTCCCATAGTCGTCCCTAGGTTTAGCTAACCTAGTAAACCCTACTAGATTCGGAACTTGCAATCCCGGGTTTGGATAGGGATGCGCGCATAGCAAGTACAGTTGCCATGGCCCATCAGCAGCATGTTTAGTATTTTCACTTATTATATGTATAGCTTTTCAAATTCACAATTAGTTATGTGAGTTCAGCTTAGTTTCAGTACCAGCTCAGTTAGTTTAGTACATATCATGATCAGTTTAGTTCAGTTCCAAGATTTGTTTTCAGTTTCAGTTTTCATGCTCAGCTCTATTTTCGCAAGTATGATAGCTTGTGTTCAGTTCTTGATTGCTATGCTTGTATGTTCACATGCCATGCCATATTTAGCCTAGTCAGTATATTTCAAAGAGCATGCTTTGAAAATCATATCTGCATCGTATGCATGTTTTTGTGAGGTAGATGGTTTCTTACTAAGCTTTTTAGCTTACAGATGCTACTTTTCTTATACTGCAGATACAGTGGAGGGCAATGCAGATCAAGATGTGTGTGGGAGGAACCTGGAATAAAGATCTGAGGGATCTAGCAAGTTTATCTTATGTTTTAGAATATTTAGCAAGTTAACTGCCCTACAACTTTAGAGAGTTATCTATCAGAACATCGTTAGTTGTTTTCCTGCACTTAGCGTGGTTACTTGTCATGAAGTAATGAATCATATCTCACCTCATGTTTAGTATGTTAGCCATTACCTAGTAGAATGTTCATTTAGCTTTTATGGTGTTGTATAATGATTTTGGCACGCATCGATTGCTGATATCGTAGTTTCGATATGAAATCGAAACCCATGATCGGTCCAGATCGATCGGGGGTCTCGGATCGGTGATCGATCAGGAGCCGGTTTCGAAGGATTCCCTAACTCTGCTGATCGCCTGGATCGTTCGCGATCGATCCGAAAAGAATCTCCGATAGTTGGACCGCGAACACACCACCGATCGGTCGGTACCGACCGATCGGTGAGCAAATCAGATCGGTCGGTCCCCGATCGATCAGGTCTGGATCGGCCGGCGGTCCGAGATCGGTCATCTGAAAACTAGTGAATCATGGATCGGGATCGGCCGCGATCCAAAAGGTTCTTCCGTGCGATGTCGGTGGACCGTGCGGACCGATCGAAGTTCGTATCGCGGTAAATACTTCCCAGCATGTGTACAATTATTAGGTGCATGTAGAACATTCGATTCTGACGTCCAGCAATTAGATTAGCAAAATTTTAATAAACCCAGCTTTCCACACAGCATATAGACAACAGAATCGTAGCGACCGGCCTTACAGTAGAAGGTGGGTCGTTACAGAGTGGTATCGAGCGATGTTCCATACTTCCTACACACACATCAGCATTGAACCTGCAGCTTCAAGTAAGAATACCTCTACTTTATTTATGCTTTGTTTTGTTATTACAGTTCATGTTTATATGCCTACTGCTTGTTAGTATGTGATAGTTTTAAACATGATATCAGTAGTTATATAACTGTAATTACCTTAGTTATGTTATGTTCTCTATGTCTTTAGAAATGGCATGAGGACGTCTAGCTAGAAGGGCACTAGCTATTGAGCCCCAGCAAGAGGCAGGCAGTTCAGTGCCTCCTCCAGACCTTACAACATTAGTGGCTCAGTTACAGCAGCAGCTAGCTGAACAGCAATAGGAAATAGCCACCTTAAAGGCTAATCAGCAGAATACCCCCACAGTCACTCCGGAACCGAATTTGACGACTCCGGTAGTCTTAGAGGTTCCACCAAAGCCACACCACCGACGGAGTTCGTGGTGAGCCAAGAAAGGAAGCCTATCTTATCCAATGGCGCGTCAAGCGAGAACTTCTCGGTACTAGTGAACCATGGGATGCACAAGCCTGGTTCAAAACCTGGAGAGCACGATGGAGCTTAGGACTGGCCGGAACACAAGAAGGTGAAGTGTGCCTCCTTCTTCACCAGGGGGCACCGCACTGTGGTGGGAAAGAATCGAACGGCCCCTGTGAACCGAGATGTCATGGGCTAACTTGAGAAGGAGTTCTTCGAGGAGTTCTTTCACGACGGGTTACAAACCGCCACTACGATCGAGTTCAGCGAGTTTCGCTGGCAACCTTTCACTTGAGGCCGTGAAGAAATTCAACAGTTGGCTCGTCTATGCCCGAGAGCTAGTCGGCCTGAGAGAAGGCGAATCCGGTTGATGCTCAAGATGAGGCCGAGATAGCGATGAGCGTGGGCTGGTGGCATACATAGGCCACAAACCACGAGAGGAGTTAGTGAGCGCGGTGCCTTGACCACGAGCATTACCGGCGTACAGCCAGTGCGGACAAGTCTCCTCGAGTCCAAGGGCCAAAACTCTCACACCAAAAAGAAGGTCACTAGCTGAAAGGGAACTCCAACGAGCGCAAATCGGGAGTGACCCAAAGGAGGACCATCTAGCAAGCGACCCATCTATCCAAAGTGTGCTACTTGTGGAAATTCCACCGTGGATTTGTCGCGGCACACGAGGATGCTGAATGTGGACAAGAAGGGCACTTCGCAAGAGATTGCCCTAATGAGAAAAGGAATGTAACAAGAGTAGCGTTATATCGAGATGCAGAGCGCTCTAGAAGGTCCACTTATCGGCCAGGGTAGAAGCCCCTCCAACGATGGCGAATGCGAGGATCTACTCACTCACGGAGAGGGACGAGCAATACCTCGGGTTGTCACATGTCGATTAGCATTTTCGGTATAGTGCTATTGTTCTATTTGATCTGGGCAACCCATTCATATATAGCCGGATGTTTTCCAAAAATTAGAAAGACCCTCGAGAGGTACTGGTCGGGTCTTTTAAGCGGCATTACCTTCGGAGAGATCATGGCATCCACGGCGCTCGGAGCACGTCATTATAGCGGCATAGCGAGCTCTTTTGTGATCCGGATAGCTAGAGATGACCGACTATGACGTGATCTTTGGAATGGACTTTCGATCGGATACGATGCTACCATGAGGTAGTAAGTCATCTTCTAACTGGCGGGCGGGTTTGAATACGATGAACCAGAGAAAGGCCAAGAAGTTTCTCTCACTAAAGCACGGACTCTCTGGATTCGGGATGTCGAGATTCCTATCACACGTAGTCAACGCCAACGGGACAAGAACCAATAGCGAGCAGGTTCGATCGACTACCAAATCACTAGCCTCCCGAAGAGTTATCGAGGGCTTAGCACCGACAGGAGATTGACTTTGAGATAGAGCTCATTCACGGTGCAGATAATCTATCTCCAAAGCACCTTACCTCATGGCTCCAGCAGAACTAAAGAACTTGAGGAGCAACAGGCTGCTCGACAAGGGTTTCATATGCCCGAGTCACTCACCATGGGGGGCCATTGTTCGTGAAGAAGGATGGAAGCATGGACTTGCTGTATAGACTGAATCAACGAACCAAGTCACGATCAAGAACGGTATTCCTTCCCGAATCGATGACTACGACCGGCTAAAGGGCGGTGTTCTCTAAGATAGATCTCGAGATCGAGGTTATCATCGGTGAAGGTTAAAGAAGGATATACCCAAGATTCAGAACGAACTCGGACACTACTGAGTTCGTAGTCATGCCCTTTAGCGTGACCAATGCTCCAGCTACATTCATAGATCTCATGAGCAGAGTATTCAGGGAGTATTTAGATAAGTTTGTTATTGTGTTTATCGATGACATTCTTATCTACTAGAACTCGGGAAGAACACTGAGCACCAAACTAGTATTACGGACCCTTCAAGGAACCAAATATCGCCAAGTTCACGAAATGTGAATTTTGGTTAGATCGGTGTCCCGGGTCACATCATCTCAAAGGATGGTATTATGGTAGATCCTAGCAAGATAGAGCGGTAATAACTGGAAGAGACCTAAGCGCCTTGGGTGAGCTCACGGGATTAGCAGGATATTAAGAAAAGTTTGTAGAGGACTTCTCAGATAGCCTCCCAGCCGAGCTCTTACCAAGAAAGAACAGGAAATTTCGATGTGGCAGGAGGAATCGTGAGCAGAATGACGAGCTAAAAGGAGATTGACGGTGCTCCCATTTGGCTCTACAGGACACGACACGACTTTGACATCTATAGTGATGCCTAAGTTGGGACTAGGAGCATGACTGATGCAAAGGCAAGGTGATCGCCTATGCCTCCAGACAACTCAAGGATTATGAGAAGAATTATCTTACTCATGACCTTGAGCTCGCAGCAGTAGTGTTCGCTCTCAAAATTTGGAGACATTACTTATATGGAGCTCAGTGCATAGTACTTCTTCACTCAAAGGATCTGAACTGCGACAGCGCAGATGGCTTGAGCTGGTCAAAGACTACGATATAGACATCCTCTACCTTCCGGGAAAGCCAATAAGGTAGACTTAGCGCGGAAAATCCGGTGCTACCTTATTACCTCTTACTGCATGTCACCGCCCTGCAAGGAGATCGAGATTTCGGTCTCGAGCTCATCGTTGGACAGCTCTCTACTATGACCTTAGAGTCTACCTTGCTTGGTGATATTCGTCAGCTCAGGAGCAGACCCTGAAATTCGGAAAATCAAGCAAGGGCTAGCGTAAATCAGTGTAAGAGATGAGTGTCGTGTCCGATAGAGGTGTTGTATTTTAGCACAACGTGTTCCGATCGGGAGGAGCTACGAGGCATTTTAGATGAGGCTCACAGGACTCCCTTCACGATGCATCAGGTTCCACCAAATGTATCAAGACCCAAGAAGCTTTTGGTGGTCCGGATGAGTCGAGACATCGAGAATATATGCATTGCGCCAATCCGGCGGGTCAAGCGAACATCACATCAGGGAGGAGTTCTGCTATCTGATTCCGAAATGGAAGTGGGAGGATATCTCTATGGACTTCATAGTGGGACTACCCGAACCACAAATGGTTTGGATGCCATCCGGGTAATAGTCGACAGGTTGACTAAATCAGCCCACTTTTAGCTATCAAGATATCCTACTCCATGGAGAAGCTAGCTATTGTATCTCCAGGAGATCGCTGACTTCATGGAGTCCCACGATTATTTCCACGGAGCGGATTTACATCACACTTTGGGAGTGTATACGGTCGAAGCAGACGCAGTTAAAGTTCAAGAAGATTCCATCCGTGGATGGTCGACGAGCGCGAGTAAATCATCGCACTCAAGATATGCTCAGCGTGTGCCTAGACTTAGGGAAGTTGGTGCAAATATCGAGCTTAGCGATTTTGCATACAACAACCCATCGTGCCCACTATCTGGCACCTTATGAGGCTCTCTATGGGGAGGTATAGATCTCCAATACATGAGTGGTGAACAGAGAAGAAATAGAGCTGAGCAGACGGATCTAGTAGCGATACTACACAAACACCCATACCGATGGAGGATAGAGGCTCAGCAGGCCGAAAAGAGCTATCTTGATACAACCACCTTAGAGTTTTCGGTTGGGATTCGGTGTTCCTCGTAGCTCCCATGAAGGAATGTCGTTTTGGGAAGAAGGGCAAGCTAAGTCCCAATACGTGGGACCATACCTTATCACTAGAAGAGTGGGCAAGGTAGCATATGAGCTAGAGCTACCTCAGGAAATGTCACCGTCCACAATGTATTTCCTCTATGAAGAAGCATATCCCGATGCCACCGGTGATTGAGCCCGACAAGTCACAAGATCTCAAACTCATGACCGGCTATATCGGATAATAGACGAGCGGTTAAGACATTGGAACAAGGAAATGTTAGTAAAAGTCATTTGGCAAAGTCACACATAGCAGTACTTGGGAGGAAGGCAATAGGACATATACCCAAAATTGTTCTAAGTTCAGAGGAACTTTTATAAGGTATGGGATTGAAAATTCTCAAACTTGCATTAGAATTATTCTATGATTTTTCTGGAATTTTTAGATATTTTTCGGAATTTTTCGAGTAGCGGAAGTAGCAAAAGTAATTAGATAAGCAAAATGGTTTAAGCGGGAATCGAACCCGGGACCTCTCGGGTCCGCTAAACCTTTAGTTAGTCTTAGTAACCGGTGAACCCAGCAGGGCCGTGCTGAAAGAAAGAGAAACCAATTATATTTATATTAGAGTTGGGTTCAATAATCCACTTAATATAAATTAAGAACTTAAGTGGGGTTTGGTTTAATTTGGTTCGGCAGCCCTCTCCTCACAAAACCTCACGCCACTTTCTTTCTCCAAACCCTCACGCCGAACACCTCTCTTCTCTTCCTCCTTCTCTCGGCGCCACACCAAGAAGACCTAGGGTTCTCTCCCTAGGGCCCCAAGGTCACTTTCCGGCGACGATTTCAGCACAAGGACGTTCCCCTCCGCAAGTAGAGCACGTGGACGCGAGCGAATCGTCGAGAAGTCGTCTCCACTGGAATTTCTAGCGATTAGATTTGTAAGAAATCTAGCACACAAGGTAAGAAACCCCTCACCTGCAGTATAATAGCTTCCGTTTGAGTTTTTATGCTTTAGTTAGGATGTATGCGGATTTTTATCGATATCTAGGGTGTATTTAACTCTCTTCGCAGATTAGGGATTTAGTGGAGCACCTCTAGATGGGTCGGGCACGTCTTCCCTCTTCAGATAGGAGGTTAGACGTTGTCGGGTGCCTAAAGGTGGTCTCCCTAATGGGGGAGAAGAGTTAGAGCATCCTAGGGGCTCGATTAAATGTCTAGCTCAGTAAAAGATAGTTTAAAGAACTTATTAAATGCACTAGAAGCATTTAAAACAGCAAATTAGTTTACTTCAACTTATGTAGGACTACAGTCCAATGGGTGGGCTCTCACAGTCGCCTCTAGGTTCAGACAACCTAGTTCTAACCCTACTAGATTCGGAACTTGCAATCCCGGGTTTGGATAGGGATGCGCGCATAGCAAGTACAGTTGTCAGGGCCCATCAGCAGCATGTTTAGTATTTTCACTTATTATATGTATAGCTTTTCAAATTCACAATCAGTTATGTGAGTTTTTTAGTACCAGCTCAGTTAGTTTAGTACAGATCATGATCAGTTTAGTTCAGTTCCATGATTTGTTTTCAGTTTCAGTTTTCATGCTCAGCTCTATTTTCGCAAGTATGATAGCTTGTGTTCAGTTCTTGATTGCTATGCTTGTATGTTCACATGCCATGCCATGTTTAGCCTAGTCAGTATATTTCAAAGAGCATGCTTTGAAAATCATATCTGCATCGTATGCATGTTTTTGTGAGGTAGATGGTTTCTTACTAAGCTTTTTAGCTTACAGATGCTACTTTTCTTATACTGCAGATACAGGTAAAAGAAAAGTGGACTAGTGGAGGCTGGAGGGCAATGCAGATCAAGATGTGTGTGGGAGGAACCTGGAATAAAGATCTGAGGGATCTATCAAGTTTATCTTATATTTTAGAATATTTAGCAAGTTAACTGCCCTACAACTTTAGAGAGTTATCTATCAGAACATCGTTAGTTGTTTTCCTGCACTTAGCGTGGTTACTTGTCATGAAGTAATGAATCATATCTCACCTCATGTTTAGTATGTTAGCCATTACCTAGTAGAATGTTCATTTAGCTTTTATGGTGTTGTATAATGATTTTGGCATCGGTCTGCGATATCGAGTTCGTCTGAAATCGAAACCCACGATCGGTCGGTCGATCGATCGGGGTCTCGGATCGGGGATCGATGAGCCGATCTCAACAGTTTAGTCCTAACTCTGATGGATCGTTCGGCGGATCGATCCACCGTGCGAAAGAAGAATCCGATAGTTGGACCGCGAATCACACCGCCGATCGGTCGATCAGCTAGCGGATAGCGAGATCGGTCCGATCGAATCGTCGGATCGGTCGGCAGACCGATCCGGTGCGTCTAAAACTCTAGTGAATCATGGATCGGTCGACCGGCGATCCAAAGGTTCTTCCGTGCGCCAATGATCGTGACGGCCGTGGACCGATCGAGTTATATCGATGGTAAATACTTCCTAGCATGTGTACAATTATTAGGTGCATGTAGAACATTCAGTTAGCGTTCCCAGAATTAGATTAGCAAAATTTTAATAAACCCGTTTTACGCAGCTAATAGGCCAGCGCGTTGGCAGTAAGGTGGGTGCGTTACATTAAGAGGCTACGATAGGGACATGAGAGGAGGATTGGTTTTGGTCTCCGATAAAATTAAGCATCCGTGCTTGCCCGAACACACAACTAATTTTATCAATAATAATTCATTCCACTAGAGAACTATTATTGAACTACGCCAATCCCAAATTACATTTGGGCTCCTTCTTATCATGAGTGTGTTAGTCTCCTGTGTTTAAGATAACAAATGTTCACTAATTAAGTAAATTACTGACTCAATTAATATCTAGCTCCAAGAGTAGTACCACTCAACTTCATCGTCATGTCGGACTAAGTCCACCTGCAGGGTTTAACATGACAATCCTTATGAGCTCCTCTTGGGGGCATTCTCAACCTAGATCACTAGGACACAGTTTCCTTCTATAATCAACAACACACACTATAAGTGATATCATTTCCCAACTTATCGGGCTTATTGATTTATCGAACTAAATCTCACCCATTGATAAATTAAAGAAATAAATATCAAATATATGTGCTTGTTATTATATTAGGATTAAGAGCACACGCTTCAATAATAACTGAGGTCTTTGTTCCTTTATTAAGTCAGTATAAAAGGAACGACCTCAAATGGTCCTACTCAATACACTCTGAGTGTACTGGTGTAATTATATAGTTAAGATAAACTAATACCTAATTACACTACGACCTTCCAATGGTTTGTTCCTTTCCATCTTGGTCGTGAGCTACTGTTTATAATTTATAAGGTACTGATAACATGATCTTCTGTGTGTGACACCACACACCATGTTATCTACAATATAAATTAATTGAACAACTACATTTATCATAAATGTAGTCATTTGACCAATGTGATTCTTATTTCTAGATAAATGTTTATACCAAAAGCTAGGCTTTTAGTATACACTCTAACAATAAGGTTGAGTGGTACTACTCTTGGACAAAGATATTAATTAAATGAGTTGTCAGTAACTCACTTAATTAGTGGACATTCGATATCTTAAACACAGGGAGACTAACATACTCATAATAAGAAGGAGCCCAAAAATGTAATTTGGGATTGGTGCGGTAGTTCAATAATAGTTCTCTAGTAGAATGAATTATTATTGATAAAATTAAGTTGTGTGTTCGGGGCGAACACGGGATGCTTAATTTTATCGGGAGACCAAAACCAATTCCTCCTCTCGGTCCCTATCGTAGCCTCTTATTTATAGAGTACTATACTCACCTATACCCACCTTCTATGCCCACCTAAAGGGGGCCGGCCAAGCTAGCTTGGGAACCAAGCTAGGGTCGGCGTAGGTATAAATTGGGGTGGCCGGCCCTAGCTTGAACCCAAGCTAGAGGGGCCGGCCAAATTAAATTAAAAAAAAAAATTTAATTTTAATTTTTATTATGTGGAAGATATAATTTATTAAAGAGAATTAAAATTAAATTATCTCTCTTGTAAAAGATCTACAAAAGATTAAAGAAAGAGATTAGATCTCTTTCCTTATATGTAGATTGGTGAGATATTTTATTTTCTCTTTAAAAATTATTCACATGTTGTAAAATTAAAATTATGGAAATTTCTTTTTATCAACTATGAAGAGATTTTGAAGAGATATTTTAATTTTTTAAAATTTCCGGAAACAAATTAGGAAGTTTTAATTGTTGACTGAAACTTGTCTAATTTGATTTCATGATGTGGCCAGCCATTAGAATTTAATTGGGGAAATTTTATTTTATTTTTCTCAATTAAATTATGTCAAGGAAATTAAGGAAATTTTATTGTAATTAAATTTCCTAATTTGCTTAGGCCAAGGAATATAAAAGAAGGGGTGAGGGTGCCTTCATGAGACACAACCTCTATTATTTCTCTCCCTCTTTTATTCCTTGGTGTGGCCGGCCATCATCCTCTCCCTCTCTTCCTCTTGTGGTGGTTGAACCTCTCTCTCCCCTTGGAGCTCTTGTGGTGGCCGGATACTACTTGGAGAAGAAGAAGAAGGAGGAGAGAAAGCTAGCATCTCTTGGAGCTTGGTTGGTGTTTTGATCTTCTTCCTTGGTGAAGCTTCCTTATTGTTGGCCGAACCTAGCTTGGAGGAGAAGAAGGTGGTTGGTGGTTTCTCATCTCGGAAGATCGTTGCCCACACAACGTCCGAGGTTAGAAGAGGAATACGGTAGAAGATCAAGAGGTCTTTCTAAAAGGTATAACTAGTAATTTTTCCTTTCTGCATCATGCTAGTTATTTATAGAAATAATACCAAATACAATAGGCTTACGTTCTAGTATTTCGAATATGTTTTTCGAAGTTGTGTTTTTTTTGTTTTATTTTTCCTTGTGATTTGATTGTTCTTTTCGGTTAACCTAAAGTTATTTTAGGAAATTAAATATTAGCTTTCCATAAAAGGTTTTGTCTAGTCGGTGGTGGTTGCTCCCATATCCAAGAAGGTCGTGTGCCTCGTCACGTCAGTACTGGGAACCAATTATGGAAATTAATATTTAATGGAATTAATAACTTAAGGTGATTTGGGTCGAACGTGTTAAGTTCCGCAGGAGACCCAAGTCAAAACCTAAAAGAACGTATAGATTAAGTTTTGGATCAAACGTGTTAAGTTCCGCAGGCGATCCAAAATTTAATTTAAAAGAACACATGGTAGCTAGGAAAAGGTTCAGACCTTTGTACAAAATTTTTGTACAATGGAACCTCTAGGTTTTTCGAGTATCAACCAACAATTGGTATCAGAGCTAGGGTTTTGCCTCTGTGTATTTGGTATTAGTTTAATTATGCACATGTCATACATTATTTACGCAGGATAATAGTAGGATGTGTTAACTTTGTGGATGCAGGATCCAACTATTATGGCTTATAATTTTATGTGTGTGATTGGACCCTTTGACATGTCAAGGGCATTTATATGTGTGTGCATGATTGTATTAAAAATACAGCAGGAGCTGTATTTAGTTTTAATTAGGATTTTATTTTTGATTTAGATACATGTACATTCCATTTATGGAATATAGGATCAAAAATGTAAAATTCTATTTATGTCGCGGATCAAATCTTGCAAAGCGTGGAACCTTCTAAGGACCAGAGGCGCAGCAGAACTAGGAGCAAGATGGATGCGACAGCTAGACCCGGTGGCGGTGGCCAAATATGGCAGCAGCTTGGGATGATAACACACGGAGGACAACTATAGATAAAAGTCATAATAGTTGAAAATTAGATTTTCTATTTATTGCTTTTATATTGTGCTGTGTGTGCATATTAGTATACACGACTAGTAGGCTAGCATAGTTAAAATTCCTCATTTATAAATAACTAAGTGAGAGAGGGATTTTTAAATAAATCCCATGGTCTCCATTACTGGTTTGTAAGTGATGCAAACAAGCTTGCGCGTTGGCTCTGAGTGCCTTCCTCCATAACGGATGAGCTTGTTTGTGGATCACTAGAACAGACTTCCATTTTTGGATGACTATAGGAAGTTAATTAAGAGCGTGTGATCTTCCCCAACGGAAGGGGCATAATCTTGTTAATGGACTTAGTGTCAAGTAATGGTATACACTTAGACACATCTAATAGTATCCTCCCCATCGGAGTCACTGCTATTATTTGTGTGACCAAAAGACACCAACTATTAATTTTATTTGTCAAAAAGTTAGGTTGACAAGATAATAAAATTAATGGGATAAAACCCTCCTTTTACAAATGTTGAATTTGTATACGTCCACACTAACGTGGCATACGAAATTCACGGTGTTTTGAGGTGTTGGTTAATTTAAAATAGTATTGTTTGAGGAATCAATATTATTCTAAATTTAGAGTTCTGACCAAAAGTTATTTGTGATTCTTAGGATGACTTTCAACCCACTGTCCATCATACTTCAACAGAATAGACTTACTGGACCTAATTACATAGATTGGAAAAGGAACCTGGACATTGTTATTACTGCTGAAAGCTATAAATTTGTATTGACTGAGCCTTGCCTTGAAGCACCTACTGGTGAATCTACCCAAGAGGAGATTGAATATCATAGGAAATGGGTAAAAACATATGAGATGGCGCGGTGTTACATTTTGGCTTCAATGTCAAATGTATTGCAACATCAGCATCAAGATTTACCAACAACTTATGATATTATGAACAATCTCAAGGAACTCTTTGGTCATCAGGATAGGGCTTCTAGACAAGAAGCAATGAGAAAGATAATGACAGCCACCATGCAAGAGGGTACTCCTGTGAGGGATCATATCCTAAATATGATGGCTTATCTGAACGAGATACAGATCCTTGGAGGAGAAATTGATGGGGAAACCCAGATCGATATGATCCTCCAAACGCTACCGAGAAGTTTTGAGCAGTTTCGCCTGAACTATAATATGAATAAGAGGATTTATTTATTAGCGGAACTCTTGTGAACTTCAGTGAAGAAGGATTATTTCACACATGCTCAAATTCACTATCTTGAAAATGGTTCTACTTCTAAACCGAGAGGAGAGAAGAAGAAAAGTCGGTTCAGCAAAGAAAGTGAATAAGTCTCAGGATGCTTTGAAAGAAGGGCAAGTGCTTCATCTGCAAACAGTCAGGGCCAGACTGTCCTCGTAGGAACCAAAATAAAGGTATATCTCATGCTCTAGTTGTTGAAACATGTTTAGTGGTGTTATCTACCAACACGGTGTGTGGCCGATCCGCACCATTCAGGGGTTCGAAACCCTACGACTATCGAAGGAGAAATTACCGTCTACATGGGCAATGCTACTAAGGTGGCATCTGTTGCAGACGCCTACTTATCTTTTAATAGAAATAGAAAATTGGTTTTAAGAAATTGTCTTTATGTACCCAGTTTTAGAAAGAATTTAATTTCAGGTTCTAAACTGTTATTCAGTTTCTTTCTGTAACGATGTAGTTATTAAAAGAAATAAAGTGATTATCTGTTTTGGTGCATTAGTTGGTAATTTGTATACTTTAAATTCAATTTCTTCCACAAAGAAAAACATGGAAATTTATAACTCATCTTCTAACTCAAATAAAAGAAAAGAACCTTAGGAAATGAACCAAGCATATCGTTGGCATCTAAGGCTTGGTCGTATTAACTTAAGTAGGCGTCAGAGGCTAATAGCCGATGGACGTTTGGGTTCATTAGAGATGGAAAATTTTGCAACTTGTGAATCTTGTTGAAGGTAAAATGACCAAGAGGTCATTCAAAGCCAAGGGTATAAAGCCAAAGAAGTGTTGGAATTGGTTCATTCGATTTGTCCAAGAGGTGGTTTTGAATATTTTGTCTCTTTTATAGATGATTATTCAAGATACGGATATATTTACCTAATGCGCCGAGTGCTTTGATAAGTTCAAAGAATACAAGGTTGAAGTATCAAGACACTACGATCTGATCGTGGTGGCGAATACCTCTTAGGAGAGTTTAGGAATTACTTATCAGAGGCCGGGATTCAATCCCAATTGTCTGCACCTGGAACACCCCAACAGAATGGTGTAGCAGAATGAAGAAATAGGACTTTTATGGAGATGGTTAGATCGATGATGAGTTATTCAAAATTACCAAATTTGTTTTGGGGATATGCTCTGTTACGAACTTAGTACCTTCTAAATCGTCTTCTACTCCCATAGTGTTGGAATGGGAAACCCAGTCCTAAGACATATTCTGAGGGTAGTCCAAACAATGGCACCAGTGTTGCAGATCTTAGATAATCTAGCAGAAGTTGGTTGTGTTTGAGGATATCCGAAGGAGCGAAGGTGGTTTATTTTATAGTCCTAAGACCGAAGGTCATTGTTAGCACCAATGCCGGTTTTAGAAGAAGACTATATAATGGATCACAAGCCTAAAGTTGTTTTAGAAGAACTAAGAGAGGACACGTCTACTTTAGTACCAGCAATGCAAGATGAAGTACCACAAGAAACCGCAACACGTGTCACAAATGATACACAACCACAGACGGTGCTTGTAAGGCAACCTGAGAGATTCATGTTTTAGGAGAGTCTTGGACTTGATCCCGGTAAACATGAACCTGATCCCCGGGATATAGATGCAGTGTCTTGGCAAAAGGCGATGAATTCGAAATAGAGTCTATGTACTCTAATAAGGTCTGGAAGCTTGTAGAAGGTCTACAAAAGGAAAAGAGGGACAGACGGGAAGGTAGAAACCTTCAAAGCTAGGCTTGTTGCGAAAAGGTACACTCAGAAAGAAACTTTTCACCGATAGCCATGCTTAAGTCTATCTGGATACTCTTATGGATTATGAGATTTGGCAAATGGATGTCAAGACAGCTTTCCTTAATGGAAGTCTTGAAGAGAACATCCATATGAAGCAACCAGAAGGGTTCATTGAAAAAGGCAAAGAGCATCTAGTGTGCAAGCTCAATTGGTCCATTTATGGATTGAAGCAAGCTTCAAGATCTTGGAACATGCGGTTTAATGAAGTAATCCAGCCTTTTGGATTTATTCAAAGTCCGGATGAGTCTTGTGTATATAAGAAGTGTAACAGAAACGTGGTGGTATTTCTTGTACTATACGTAGATGATATTTTGTTAATTGGCAACAATGTCAAGGTATTATCAGACGTAAGGGTATGGTTGTCTAAACAATTTGATATAAAGGACTTAGGAGAGTGTGCACACATTCTTGGGATCAAAGTCTTCATATATAGATACAATCCTTGCTCGTTTTAGCATGCAGGATTCCAAGAAAGGTTTCTTACCTTTTAGACATGGAATAGCTATATATAAAGAGATGTCTCCTAAGACATTAAAGGAGATAGAAGACATGAAAGCAGTTCCTTATGCCTCGGCTGTAGGAAGCCTTATGTATGCAATGGAGACACGATATTTGTTTTACTGGGCATGGTCGAGTATCGAGTAACCCTAGACAAGGACATTGGGGTAAAGCATATATTAAAGTACACGAGAAGGACTAGAGATTATATGCTAGTTTACCAAGCAGACGATTTGCTCCCTGTGTTACATGGATTGATTTCCAATCAGATAGGGACAACATGAAGTCTACATCAGGCTATGTGTTTACTTTAGGAGGTGGAGCCATTTCATGGAGGAGTGTTAAGCAAAAATATGTTTGGACTCAACCATGGAAGCAGAGTATGTAGCAGCCTCTGAAGAAGCAGTATGACTCAGGAACTTTCTAATGGACTTAGATGTGATTCTGATTTACCCAAAATCATCACAATTTATTGTGATAATAGCTGAAGTTGCAAACTCGAAGGAACCACGAGCTCATAAGGCAAGTAAACATATAAAGTACCTGATACGAGATATCGTGAAGTGAGGAGAAGTTGTCATCGCCAAGATTGCATCGGCGATAACTGGCGGATCCTTTCACTAAGGCAAGCTTTTGATCGGCATGTGGAGAGAATGGGAATCAGATGTATGGTAGAAGATATGTCAGCTTAGTCATTAGTATAAGTGGGAGATTGTTGGAGTGTATACTGAAAGCCTAAGTTTTTGTAAACATTTATGTTAAATAAAGAATCACATTTGGTCAATTTATCTACATTTGTTTGTAGTTGTTCAATTAATTTATATTGTAGATAACATAGTATGTGGTGTCACATATAGAAGATGATGTTATCAGTACCTTATAAATTATAAACAGAAGCTCACGACCAAAATGGAAAGGAACAAACCATTGGAAGGTCGTAGTGTAATTAGGAATTAGTTTATCTTGACTATATAATTACACTAGTACACTTAGAGTGTATTGAGTAGGACCATTTGAGGTTGTTTCTTTTATACTGACTTTATAAAGGAACAAATACCTCGGTTATTATGGAAGTTTGTGCTCTTAATCCTAATATAATAACAAGCACATATATTTGATATTTATTTCTTTAATTTATCAATGGGTGAGATTTAGTTCGATGAATCAATAAACCCGATAAGTTGGGAAATGATATCACTTATAGTGTTTGTTGTTGATTATAGAAGGAAACTGTGTCCTAGAGATACAAGGTTGATAATGTCCCCAAGAGGAGCTCATAAGGATTGTCATGTTAAACCCTGCAGGTGGACTTAGTCCAACATGATGATAAGGTTGAGTGGTACTACTCTTGGACTAAGATATTAATTAAATGAGTTGTTAGTAACTCACTTAATTAGTGGACATTCGATATCTTAAACACAGGGAGACTAACACACTCATAATAAGAAGGAGCCCAAAAATGTAATTTGGGATTGGTGCGGTAGTTCAATAATAGTTCTCTAGTGGAATGAATTATTATTGATAAAATTAAGTTGTGTGTTCGGGGCGAACACGGGATGCTTAATTTTATCGGGAGACCAAAACCAATTCCTCCTCTCGGTCCCTATCGTAGCCTCTTATTTATAGAGTACTATACCCACCTATACCCACCTTCTATACCCACCTAAAGGGGGCTGCCAAGCTAGCTTGGAACCAAGCTAGGGTCGGCCTAGGTATAAATTGGGGTGGCCGGCCAAATTAAATTAAAAAAAGAATTTTAATTTTAATTTTAATTATGTGGAAGATATAATTTATTAAAGAGAATTAAAATTAAATTATCTCTCTTGTAAAAGATCTACAAAAGATTAAAGAAAGAGATTAGATCTCTTTCCTTGTATGTAGATTGGTGAGATATTTTATTTTCTCTTTAAAAATTATTCACATGTTGTAAAATTAAAATTATGAAAATTTCTTTTTATCAACCATGAAGAGATTTTGAAGAGAAATTTTAATTTTTTAAAATTTCCGGAAACAAATTAGGAAGTTTTAATTGTTGATTGCAACTTGTCTAATTTGATTTCATGATGTGGCCGGCCATTAGAATTTAATTGGGGAACTTTTATTTTATTTTTCTCAATTAAATCATGTCAAGGAAATTAAAGAAATTTTATTGTAATTAAATTTCCTAATTTGCTTAGGCCAAGGAATATAAAAGAAGGGGTGAGGGTGCCTTCATGAGACACAACCTCTATTATTTCTCTCCCTCTTTTGTTCCTTGGTGTGGCCGGCCATCATCCTCTCCCTCTTTGTGGTGGCCGAACCTCTCTCCCCTTGGAGCTCTTGTGGTGGCCGGATACTACTTGGAGAAGAAGAAGAAGAAGGAGAGAAAGCTAGCATCTCTTGGAGCTTGGTTGGTGTTTTGATCTTCTTCCTTGGTGAAGCTTCCTTATTGTTGGTCGAACCTAGCTAGGAGGAGAAGAAGGTGGTTGGTGGTTTCTCATCTCGGAAGATCGTTGCCCACACAACGTCCGAGGTTAGAAGAGGAATACGGTAGAAGATCAAGAGGTCTTTCTAGAAGGTATAACTAGTAATTTTTCCTTTCCGCATCATGCTAGTTATTTATGGAAATAATACCAAATACAAGAGGCTTACGTTCTAGTATTTCGAATATGTTTTTCGAAGTTGTGTTTTTTTTGTTTTATTTTTCCTTGTGATTTGATTGTTCTTTTCGGTTAACCTAAAGTTATTTTAGGAAATTAAATATTAGCTTTCCATAAAAGGTTTTGTCTAGTCGGTGGTGGTTGCTCCCATATCCAAGAAGGCCGTGTGCCTCGCCACGTCAGTACTGGGAACCAATTATGGAAATTAATATTTAATGGAATTAATAACTTAAGGTGATTTGGGTCGAACGTGTTAAGTTCCGCAGGAGCCCCAAGTCAAAACCTAAAAGAACGTATAGATTAAGTTTTGGATCAAACGTGTTAAGTTCCGCAGGCGATCCAAAATTTAATTTAAAAGAACACATGGTAGCTAGGAAAAGGTTCAGACCTTTGTACAAAATTTTTGTACAGTGGAACCTCTCGGTTTTCCGAGTAGCAACCAACAATACCATACAGGTGATGCCGCCAAATCTTCAAAGCAAATATAATGACAGCCAACTCTAGATCATGTATTGGGTAGTTTTCTCATGCTCCTTCAACTGACGAGAAGAATAAGAGACTACCTTGCCGTGCTGCATTAGAACAACACCCAAACCCTATAGAGATGCGTCGGTGTAGAGTCTGAATCCGTCCTCTCCGGAAGGCAAAACCAAAATTGGTACCGACACTAATCTCTGCTTCAGCTCTTGAAAGCTAGTCTCACAGGCTTCTGTCCAAGTGAACATCATACCTTTCCTGGTCAGGCGTGTCAATGGCATAACAATGCTAGATAAACCTTCAACGAACCATCTATAATATCCAGCCAGTCCTAGAAAACTACGGATCTCTTGAACTGATTTCGATTACTCCCAACTGGTGACAACCTCGATCTTCTGAGGGTCTATGGAAATACCTCAGCTAGAAACCATGTGAACCAGAAAATCGACTGAAGCTAGCCAAAAGGCACACTTGCTGAACTTCGCATATAGACGATGTCGTCGAAGAGTCTTCAAGACTATGCAAAGATGCTGTGCATACTCCTCCTCGGAACACAAGTAGATCAAAATATCATTGATGAAGATGACAATGAACTGATCGAGATACTCCAGAAAGATGCAGTTCATCAAATCCATAAACACCGTTGGAGCATTGGTAAGCCCAAATGGTATTTACCAAAATTCATAATGTCCATATCTAGTATGGAATGCTATCTTCTGAATATCAGATTCTTTAACTCTCAGCTGATGATATCTGGACCGCAGATCAATCTTAGAATATACTGAGGTACCTCTGACTTGATTAAATAAATACTCAATCCGTGGTAAGGGATATCTGGACCGCAGAGATGGATATGTGGGCTGTGATTGATACTGTACTGGTGGCTGGGACTATGTCTGGTACTGAACCGATGACTGGGGTTGCGACTGGTACTAAACTAGTGGCTGGGGCTGCAGATACTGAACTAAGGGCTGAGGTTGCAGCTGATACTGAGGTCCCATGACAGAACTCTGTGGTACCATAAGGACACTGGAGTGCTCCTGTCCATGCATGCCATATGCAGCTACTGCAGGGGGAGTTGTCCTCTGCTAGCGATGCGAAGGTTGGCCTTTCTGCCCCCCTCGCTTAGCTCTGGCCTGGCTGTACTGACCTCCATGACCAAAAACTCTGGAAGCTATATGCTGAGTCTTTAGTGAACAATCTCGGCTCATGTGCCCAGGCAGTTTGTAATAATAGCAAACTAACTGTCCCAGGAGCAGGCTGATGCGGTGTGATCTCTGAACCCACACCGGGCACAGTGGATGTCACTGGCGGGTTGTTTCTGAGTTTGAGGAGGTCGGAAACGTCCTAATGAAGATCGCCTCGACTTCTGAGGCTATCCAGATGCCCCAGAAGTACCCTGACCTGGCCGACTGCGACCACTCTGCTGTTGTGTAATCTATGGCTGCTGGATCTGTCCTGATATCTGATCCATCTGTTTCTTTTTCTTGACCGGGTACGCTCTCTGGTGAGCTGACTCAATCATAAGAGCTCTGTCCAATGTCTCTAGGTAGGAAGAATTACCAAACCGGTAATATTTACTTGCAGATATTCATCCAGTTCCTGAACAAACTGTAGCATATGAGATCTGTCCTCAGCAACTAATTCTGGACAAAATATGGCCAACCAATTAAACTCAGCATTGTACTCTGTCACGGTGCGATTGTTCTGCCGTAGACTCAGAAAATCTTGTCTGTGAGTCGTCTGATATGCCCGTGAAAAGTATCAGCTCTCAAAAGCCTCTCTGAATCTCACCCAGGTAATGTTCTGCTCGCCTAGGATGGAGCGTTGTGTATCCCACCAGATATCGGCCTCATCCCATAAATCGAAAGCAGTCAGCTCTGTTTTCTCCCACTCGGAGCAAGCCATGTAGAAGAAGGTCTACTCCATAGTCTCTATCCAAGACTGGGTCACACTCAGATCGGTCTCTCCGCGAAATAGTGTGAATCGACTTTTCATCGATTATGCCAAAGCGGGGATCCGTGCTTGTGCCGTAACTATATCAGTAAGGTGAGTAGGGACCGCTGCGGGAACTGGCGGAACCACTGGAGCTGGTACTACAGGTGGTGCCGCTGGATAGGCCGGGGGAGGTATCCCCGGTGCTACTGCATAAACAGGGGCAGGTGCCGCTGGTGGCACTGCAAGGTCAACATAAGTGGGTGCGGCTGGAGGTGCAGTAAGTGGTGGTACCGGATATAGAGCAACTACTATTGCTGGTGCGGGTGTCGGGTGAGTAGTAGGCACCGGTGGCAGTGGTGCCTGGTACGCCGTAGGCACTGGTGGTGGTGGTGTCGGATATGCCGTAGGCACTAGTGGCGAGGGTGCTGGGTACGCAGTGGGCACGACCGGAGTAAGTGTCGAGTATGCCAGTGGTACCGCTGGTGGTACCGTAAATACGGTAGGAGTGGGTATGACAGGTACGACCGAGGTAGGTACCTCTAAAGAAACCATCGGGGTCTGGAAGCCCAACGTGCCCGCAGCACCATAAAGAGTTAGTCCCTGACCAACAAGCTTAACCCCCGTAGACGTCTTTGGCGACTCTGCTGCCAGGGACTCCAACGTCCTCTTGCGTGGTCGTCCTGCACCATGTCTCGACACGGGAACACGTGTACCTTGCCTCATATCTGTTAAATTATGATGCAAATATTACTACAAGTATCAAAAATATAAAAATTAACATTTTACCTATTTGTCATCTGGAGATGTTCCGTCGCTGTCCAGTCCCCATTTATGACCTCGAAACTCTAAACCAAGAAAATCACCAGAAATCCGCATAAATCCGTACAATTTCAAAAATACCCAAATTACTCGAATAACCTGGACTCTGATATCAAAAATATTAGTATCAGATTAACTCAAAAATCCCAAAACACGAAAAATAGGTATTGGAAACCTGACTCTGATATCAAAAATATTATCACGCCCCAGGTAGTCCCTGCCAGAAGAAATTTCGGCAGCATCTCCCCTGTACGGGTGACAATATGAAACTTCTACTACAAGCCCTAAGGTCACATATACCTTGATCAACATGGCCGGAACAATAACAATAAACATAACTAAACAACCACACAGTTTATATATTTTAGCCTCTGGCTGACACAACCACGCAGTTTATATTTGAAAACCACCTACTCCGCTACAATGACGGAAAACACAAAACACAACAGAGAAAACAACGTAGTGGAAAAACAAATACAGTAGACTAGAAGTCGATAAAATCCTCGAGTATAATCCAACATCACAAGTATATAAATCAACATAGTATATTAACATAAACAAGAAATCCAAGTCCGTAAACCAAAAATCGTCGCGACACGAAGTGATGGGGGGCTAGCGACTGGAACCTCCCAACAGTATCAACCTAAAATGGTAATATCAACGGGGTGAGTCAACTCCTCAGCAGGTATCAGGCTGACATACATAATAAGAAATAACTAGTAGTAATAAATATATGTACAGTCTCCTAGAGTAATGAAAAATGCATAACTGAAAGAAAAGGAGAAGTTGTACTCACCAGGACCTCCTATCAGAATAATAAGGTCGACAGATCAAAAGTAACATGTGTCTGTATGCATGTCAAACATATACATCCATCCAATATGTAGCAAATAAAATGCAGCAAACACAAGCAATAAATGCAGTCATACATATGATACCAATGACATGGTCACCCCTGACGCTAGTCAGCCATCTCACATACGATGGTGAGACCGAGTGGGTAGGGTATGACAACAGTGCACTCTGCTATCACTGCTCCTGATGAGTGACCGAGTGGACTGAATGCTATCGGCGTACACCTATCCTCCTACCCCAAATCATTAGTGGGGAAGCTCAATGCTCTCATATCTCTGAAACAATCCAGAGGAGGGATCCCTTCCCTACTACCACGCTGTGTCATATTACCTATGAGTGGACCAACGGAGTCCTTGATAGAGCAACCTGCTGCAACATACCCTACCTGATAAAAATCACTAACCCATAAGTGGTTGTTTGTGCAGATCCATGTAACTGACGATGTGCTCAACAATAATGGAGCCGACTATCGCACAGCATGCAATCATGCGAAATGGTATATGACACTAAGCACGGAAATATCTTGATTTTATCCATCTCTATATAATGTGTACCAAAAGGTATATTGATCAAATAGAATATCCTAGGTACACAGGTCAGGTATAGTAGAATAAATCTAGGTCCTGAACATAATGAGACATGGTATGCCATTACCTTAAGGACATAAATAATCAAAGGAACATGAATGCAAAAGCAGATAATAAATACAGCATGCTCAAGTAATAGATAATGACATACCAATATAGAAATGAATATACATATTACTACTCGTTAAATATTACTATGCATATCTAATAGCTAAATCAAATTCTTATTTACCAGGAACCCTAATTCATTTAGTAATCTCGGTTAGCTACATAACTCGAGTCTAATCCAAAACTTAGATTAGATCCATTGATTAACCATAATTATCAAGGCAACCACTTGGGTCTATCATTTCTAATCTTCCTAGTTTCAATTTTTTTTTGTGTGTGTAACTACAGCAAATATAAATTCCTTCACTAATCTAATCTAATTGGTTATCCCTTCTATATTGACATACTACAATTATCCAACATGCATGAATCAGCAAAATCACTAATTCATATTTATATTTTACTACTCAACACACCCATCACATTTGATCTTCCAACCATCTCTCTAATAAACCAAACTACTACATATTAACACGTTCTAACATAAATTTCTGCTGTAAGTCTAATAAGAGATAAGATTTTATTACCCTATTACTCCTTGGTAGTGGTACATCAGTGTTAACAATGCCCAAAATCCTAGCAGCAGTGATTGTTCACTGCTCCAGCAGCAAGTCTGTTAGAATGTATACTAAAAGCCTAGGTTTTGGTATAAAACATTTATCTAGAAATAAAAATCACATTGGTCAAATGTCTACATTTGTGATAAATGTAGTTGTTCAATTAATTTATACTGTAGATAACATAGTATGTGGTGCCACATGCAGAAGATGATATTATTAGTACCTTATAAATTATAAACAGTAGCTCACGACCAAAATAGAAAGGAACAAACCATTAGAAGGTCGTAGTGTAATTAGGTATCAGTTTATCTTGACTGTATAATTACACTAGTACACTTAGAGTGTATTGAGTAGGACCATTTGAGGTCGTTTCTTTTATACTGACTTTATAAAGAAACAAAGACCTCGGTTATTATGGAAGTGTGTGCTCTTAATCCTAATATAATAACAAGCACATATATTTGATATTTATTTCTTTAATTTATCAATGGGTGAGATTTAGTTCGATGAATCAATAAGCCCGATAAGTTGGGAAATGACATCACTTATAGTATGTGTTGTTGATTATAGAAGGAAACTGTGTCCTAGAGATACTAGGTTGATAATGTCCTCAAGAGGAGCTCATAAGGATTGTCAGTAGACCTAGTCTGACATGATGATAAGGTTGAGTGGTACTACTCTTGGACTAAGATATTAATTAAATGAGTTGTCAGTAACTCACTTAATTAGTGGACATTCGATATCTTAAACACAGGGAGACTAACACACTCATAATAAGAAGGAGCCCAAAAATGTAATTTGGGATTGGTGCGGTAGTTCAATAATAGTTCTCTAGTGGAATGAATTATTATTGATAAAATTAAGTTGTGTGTTCGGGGCGAACACGGGATGCTTAATTTTATCGGGAGACCAAAACCAATTCCTCCTCTCGGTCCCTATCGTAGCCTCTTATTTATAGAGTATTATACCCACCTATACTCACCTTCTATACCCACCTAAAGGGGGCCGGCCAAGCTAGCTTGGGAACCAAGCTAGGGCCGGGTGGCCGGCCCTAGCTTGAACCCAAGCTAGAGGGGCCGACCATATTAAATTAAAAAGAATTTTAATTTTAATTTTTATTATGTGGAAGATATAATTTATTAAAGAGAATTAAAATTAAAATATCTCTCTTGTAAAAGATCTACAAAAGATTAAAGAAAGAGATTAGATCTCTTTCCTTATTTATAGATTGGTGAGATATTTTATTTTCTCTTTAAAAATTATTCACATGTTGTAAAATTAAAATTATGAAAATTTCTTTTTATCAACCATGAAGAGATTTTAGAAGAGAAATTTTAATTTTAAAATTTCCGGAAACAAATTAGGAAGTTTTAATTTGTTGATTAAAACTTGTCTAATTTACTTCCTTTTGATGTGGCCGGCCAATATAGTTTAATTGGGGAAATTTTATTTTATTTTTCTCAATTAAATCATGTTAAGGAAATTAAGGAAATTTTATTGTAATTAAATTTCCTAATTTGCCTAGACCAAGGAATATAAAAGAAGGGGTGAGGGTGCCTTCATGGATGAACCTCTATTATTTCTCTCCCTCTTTTCCTTGGTGTTGTGGCCGGCCAACCTCTCTTCCTCTCTTCCTCTTGGTGGTGGCCGAACCTTCTCTATTGGCTTGGAGCTCTTGTGGTGGTCGGATACTACTCGGAGAAGAAGAAGAAGAAGGAGAGAAAACTTGTATCTCTTGGAGCTTGGTTGGTGTTTTGTTCTTCGTCCTTGGTGAAGCTTCTTTGTGTTGGCCGAACCTAGCTAGGAGGAGAAGAAGGTGCTTGGTGGTTTCTCATCTCGGAAGATCATTGCCCACACAACGTCCGAGGTTAGAAGAGGAATACGGTAGAAGATCAAGAGGTCTTTCTAGAAGGTATAACTAGTCATTTTTCTTTCCGCATCATGCTAGTTATTTATGGAAATAATACCAAATACAAGAGGCTTACGTTCTAGTATTTCGAATATGTTTTTCGAAGTTGTGTTCTTTTGTTTTGTTTTTTTTTCCCTTGTGATTTGATTGTTCTTTTTGGTTAACCTAAAGTTATTTTAGGAAATTAAATATTAGATTTCTATAAAAGGTTTTGTCTAGTCGGTGGTGGTTGCTCCCATATCCAAGAAAGCCATGTGCCTCGCCACGTTAGTACTGGGAACCAATTATGGAAATTAATATTTAATGGAATTAATAACTTAAGGTGACTTGGGTCGAACGTGTTAAGTTCCGTAGGAGATCCAAGTCAAAACCTAAAAGAACAAATAGATTAAGTTTTGGATAAACGTGTTAAGTTCCGCAGGCGATCTAAAATTTAATTTAAAAGAACACATGGTAGCTAGGAAAAGGTTCAGACCTTTGTACAAAATTTTTGTACAGTGGAACCTCTAGGTTTTCCGAGTAGCAACCAACAAAGTCAACGTAATTCAAAGACTTTCACTCAACAGTGTCTGTTGTGATGGTGAATCGGAGTAGAGGGGCGGTGACGACAATGGTAGAGACCAGGAAGAGGAAGATGACATCCCTCAAATTCGGCTACCGGAAACCCTAAGTCAACGCTATCACAGAGAGCTTACGTGACTGAATCAAGAAAAGGAAAGAGATGTGCAGGTGAACACGAGGCCTAGGCAAAATCTCCACTGCTCGAAAGGAAGGAGGCGCGAAAAGGGGTGCCAGCGGTCGTGGACCCAATCTAGGGCACGAGGTTGCCACAGGGAGAATGATCGCGGTGAGGGAGAAAGTGTTAGGATGTATACTATAAGCCTAGCTTTTGTATGAATATCTGTTTTAAAATATTTTGAAATGAGAATCACTTCGGTCAAATATTTGAATTTTATATTTATATATATATCGATGTAGTTGTCCATTTAATTTATATTGTAGATAACATAGTATGTGGTGTCATACAGAAGATCATATTCTCAGTTACTTATAAATTATAAGTAGTAGCTCACAACCAAGATGGATTGAAACAAACCATTGAAACAGTTGTAGTGTAATTTTGTATTAGTCTGTCTTGGCTATAAAATTACACTAGTACACTATGTGTGTATTGAACAAGACCATTTAAGGTTGTTCGATTTATACTGACTACATAAATAACAGAACCTCTGTTATTCTGGATGTGCACCCTCTTAATCTCTATATAATAACAAGCACATATACTTAGTATTTATTTCTTTAACTTATCAATGGGTGAGATTTATTAGTTAAATCAATAGGTCCGATGAGTTGGGTAATAGTACTATTTATATGGTGTGTTGTTGATTATAGAAGGAATCTATGTGCTAATTATTTAGGTTGATGATGTCCCCTTGAGGAGCTCATAAGGATTATCATGTAAACCCTGCAGGTGGACTTAGTCTGGCATGATAATAAAGTTGAGTGGTACTACTCTTGGAATCAGGTGTTAATTAATTGAGTTGTTAGTAACTCATTTAATTAACGGACATACGATATCTTAAACACAAGGAGATTAATGCACTCATGATAAGAAGGAGCACATATTGTAATATGGGATTGGTGCGGTAGTTCAATAATAACCCTTTAATGATATGAGTTATTATTGATGGGCTTGGGTTGGATATTCGGGCCGAACACAGGAAGCCCAAGCCCATCAGGAGGTCTAAACCAATTCCTCCTCTATGTCCCTGTTGTAGCATCTATATAAAGTCTCACATCCACCCATCTACAACTTGGTTTGGTTTAACTTAACTTGGTTTGGTTTAACTTGGTTTTGGTTTGGTTTTCTCCATCCTAGAAAGGGAGATTTTTTCTTAACAGAATTCTGTTATTTTTCTTTCTTTATAACCGACGGCAAAGGTTATAAAAGAAGTAGGTGGTGCCCCCTAAACCTAATTCCACAATTCTCTTTTCCCTTGCTTGTGGTCGGCGGCACCTCTCTCTCCCTTTAGGGTCGGCGCCCCCTCCCCCCTCTTCTTTGCTTAGGGTTGGCACCCCTTTCCCCCTTTCTCCTTGCTTAGGGCCGGTGGCCCCTTCTCCCTTGGTAGGCGGTGGCTTGAAGAAGAGGAAGAAGAGGAAGAAGAAGAGAAGGTGCCCCATCCTAGAGCTCCTTTTGTAATCGGCGGTTTGGAGAAACGAGAGGAAGGGTGGTTGTTGTCTTGGTAGTGTTGGTTGCTACTCGAAATATCGTACTAGTTCCCCTGTATAAAAATTTTGTACAAGTCCCGAACTTTTCCTAACAACCTATTGTGTTCTTTAAAAATTAAATTTGGAATCGCAAACAGAACTTAACATTATTGATTCCAAATTCAAGTTATCTGTTCTTAGAGGTTTAGACTTGGATCGCAAACGATGCCTAACATTATTAATCCAAATCCACCCATGTTACAAAGTTGATTAAATATTTATTTCAAGGATCGGCTTCCAGGTTAAACATGGCGAGGCACTAGGCCTTCTTGGGTATGAGATCATCCACCACTTCCTAGACAAAGTCTTTCAATGAAATTCAATATTTAATCTCCTTGGTTTAACCACTAAGAACAATTGAATCACAAGATCGAAAAATAAAAAAAACACAAAATCGAAACATAAATTCGATTACCTATAATCGTTAGCCTCTTGTGTTTGGTATTTCAAAATTCGAACAAAGAAAACTAGTATGATGCGGAATAAAATTACTAGTTATATCTTTATTTGTAGCTAAAGATCTCTTGATATTTTGTTGTATTCCTCACCTCCTCTTAGACGTCGTGTGGGTGACGATCTACCAAGATGAATTCCATCGGGACCACTTCTTCTTCTCCAAGACTCTTGAGCCATCAAGGGATGCCAAAATAGGAAATTTTCTTCTTCTTCTTCTTCTTCTCCTTCAAGCAACCGGCCACCAAGCGCTTCTCCTCTTCTTCTTCTTCCTCTCCAAGCAACCGGCCACAAGGATATAGCAACCCTTGATGCCGCCAGTCTTAAGGAAACAAAAGAGGAGACAAAATGAAGGTGGTGTCGCCGGCCACAAGAAAGAAGAAAGAAAGGGAGCATGGCCGACCACCAAGGAAATAGAGAGGGAATAAGAATAGGTTGTCTTGTTCATGAGGCACCCTCTCCCCCTCTTTTATAATCCTTGGTCTTGGTAAAAAAGAAAAGTTTAATTAAAACTTCCTTTTAATCTTCTTATGGCCGGCCACATCATGGTATACTAAAAAGGAAAAAATTTTACAACAAAAATTAAAGCTTCCTTTTAAACCATGATGTTTACAAAAAGGAAAGTTTTAAACATAATTAAAACTTTCTTATTTGTGGCCTCCCTCTAAAAGAGGAAATTTTAATAACAATTAAAATCTCTCTTTTAAAATTTCCTATTGTACATGGCAATAAAGGAAAATTTTAAAATTAATCTCTCTCTTTTAAAACATGTAGATAACTAACAAAAAGGAACGATTAATTAAAACTTCTCTTTTTAAATCATGGTTACAAAAAAAAAGAAAGTTTTATCAAAAATTAAAATATTTCTTTTAAACATTATAGACAACTACAAATAAGGAAAGATTTTAATAAAATTTAAATCTCTCTTTAATCTTTTGTAGATAGCTATAAAAGGAAAGATTTTAAAATCTAAAACTCTCTTTTAAAACCATGAGGAGGAAATTTTAAAAATAAAATTTCTCTTTTAAATCTCTTTCATGAATGGCTATAAAAGGAAAAATTTTAACAAAAATTAAAATCTTCTTTAATCCTATGTGGCCAACCCCATTCTTGGACACCAAGCATGGTTTGGCTGGCCACTACTTGGGCTCCAAGCCTATACTTGGTCGGCCCCCTTGCTCCAAGTAAGATTGTGTACGACCCATTATTTGGATAAGAAGCGGACTTAGTGGATACAAGGTTTTATAGAGGCTACAACAGGGACCGAGAGGAGAAATTGGTTTTAGTCTCCCGATGAGCTTGAGCTTCCTATGTTCGCCCCGAACACCCAACTCAAGTTCATCAATAATAACTCATACCACTAAAGAATTATTATTGAACTACCGCACCAATCCCAAATTACATTATGGACTCTTTCTTATTATAAGTGCATTAATCTCCCTGTGTTTAAGATATAGAATGCTCATTAATTAAATGAGTTACTGACACTCACTTAATTAATATCTAGCTCCAAGAGTAGTACCACTCAACTTCATTGTTATGCCGGTCTAGGTCCGCCTGTAGGGTTTACATGACAATCCTTATGAGCTCCTCAAGGGAACATCATCAACCTAGATTACTAGGACACAGTTTCCTTCTATAACCAACAACACACCATATAAGTAATATTATTTTCCAACCTATCAGGCCTATTGATTTAACGAGCTAAATCTCACCCATTGATAAGTCAAAGAAATAAATACTAAGTATACGTGCTTATTGTTATATCGGGATTAAGAGTACACACTTCCATAATAACTGAGGTTTTGTTCTTTTATGCAGTCAGTATAAAAAGAACAACCTCAAATGGTCCTGCTCAATACACTCATAGTGTACTAGTATGATATTATAGTCTAGATAAACTAATACAAAATTACACTACAACCACTCCTATGGTTTGTCCATTCCATCTTGGTTGTGAGCTACTATTTATAATTTATAAGGATCTGATAACATGATCTTCTGTGTGTCTCCTCACACCATGTTATCTACAATATAAATTAAATGGACTACTACACTTAACATAAATATAGACATTTGACCAATGTGATTCTTATTTCTAAATAAATGTTTATACAAAAAGCTAGATTTTTAGTATACATTCCAACAAATAGATCGTCACCCATATGACATCCAAGAAGAGGAGAGGAATACGGTAGAAGATCAAGAGATCTTTGGCTATAAAAAAAGGTACAACTAGTTCTTTAATTCCGCTGTATAATTAGTTTATTTTCTTTGTATCAATTTTGAATACCAACATAAGAGGCCAGCGATCTCGTACTTCGATCAAGGTGTGTTTTATATGTTGTTTTTATGTGTTGTGATGTGTGTGCTGTGATGTGTGTGCATAATTAAAATTCCTCGATTTAAATAACTAAGTAGGAGAGGGATTATTTAAATTTCACGGTCTCCATTACTGGTTTGTAAGTGATGTATTCAAACTTGCGCGTTGACTTTAAGTGTCTTCCTCCATATCGGATGAGTTTGTTTACGGATCACTAGATCAAACTTCCTCTATGGATGATTATAGGAAATTATTTAGGAATGTGTGATCTTCTCCATCTGAAGGGGCACAATCCTAATTAATGGACTAAGTATCAAGTAATGGTATATACTTAGGCGCATTTAATAGTATCCTCCTCATCGGAGTCACTGCTATTATTTGCGTGATCGAAGATGAACCAACTATTAATTTTATTTATCATAAAGTTAGGTTGACAAGATAATAAAATTAATGGGTAAAACCTCCTCTTACAAATGTTTGAATTAGTATACGTCCACACTATCGTGACATACGAAATTCACGGTGTTTTGAGGTGTTGGTGAACTTAAATTATATTGTTAGAGAAATTAATATTATTTTAAATTCTAAAGTTTTGACCAAATATTTTATTTTATGGTTCTCAGGATTTCAAAATGGCTTTCAATCCTCTTGCTGTTATTTTAAAAGAAAACAAACTTATTGGTTCAAATTATATTGATTGGAAACGGAACTTGGACATTGTATTAACTGCTAAAGAATACAAGTTCGTACTTTTTGAGGTTTGTCCTAGTGTCCCTGATAAGGATTCTAGTGAAGAGGAGATAGATAGACACAGGAAATGGGTCAAGGTAGATGAGATGACGCGGTATTATATTTTGGCTTCTATGTCAAATGTGCTGCAACATTAGCATCAGGTCCTACCCACTGCCTATGGCATGATGCTCTACCCCACTGTGCCAACATTTTGGTTATAGTTTCTTAATAATTTTTTATTTATTTATGGTTAAAGTTATTACATATTATACAATATTAATTATATTTTTTGTGTAGTGATGTTTTTGGACCTGAGCATTTTGGTTGGGTTTGATGTTTAGGTGTCGATGCACTCCCTAGCTAAGTATTCTCGGAGCAGTGTAAACGCTCAATCTATACGTGAAGTTCACTCTGATTCAAATATGACAGCTGAAGTCAAGGACATGAAAGAAAAAAAAATAAAAGAAATGGAGGCATGGGAAGCACATAGGAAGACAGTAATGGAACAAATGATAAGGCAAATGCAAGAACAACAACTTCAAAAATTTGTACATATTATGCAGAGTATGATATCTGGAACTGCTCAAGGATCTCGTTGCCCAGAATTGTTACTGACACATATAATAAAATATTTAATATTTATTACTAACAATCATTAAAAAATTATGAATAAATGCATCATTTTAGCTAATATCCTTTTTTAATAGATGGCAATTATGATAGCAGATATTATGCAACGAAATGTATATGCTTCACCAAATACACAAGGAAATGATCATGCACCACTATCACCACCACCAGAACCATCTAATAAATCAGATAAACTTTTAGAGCAAAGTTTCTTCAACTTATGCTGCCACTTGTTAGTGCTGTTTTTGGATATGTACATTTTTTAAATGAAGTTCGGTCTTGTTACTGATGGTGGTGTTTTGTGTTAATCAGTTTTTTGTAAATGAATTTTGTATTGATTCTATGAATTGAAAAATTAAATGTGAATGCCTTGTTGATTAATCTATTTTATTTTAATTTTTAATGTTGAATGGTTTGTATTGATTATTGATAATTAGAAATGCAAAAGATTATGCGAAAAAGTAATTGAAAAATGGGATGATTTTAGGAGCTTGTGGTTTTATACCGCTGCTAATATACTTATCAAAAGCAGTGAATAACCGGTGCTAGTAAACGGATTTAGAAGCAGTTTAATCATTGCTCCTAAACATAGTACTCAGCAGCGATTTACAACCGTTGCAGAGTTAAATGTCTGGAGCGGTTACACACCACTGCTGAATTAAATATCGAGAGCAGTTACAAACCATTTCCATATTTAACTTTAGAACCGGTTTCATATCTGCGTTAAGAGCATCTCCGATGCAAGATTTATTAGAGGTGTGTAAAATTGAAAAATCTCACAAAAAAAGAGTTTTTATGATTGTATATATAAGATTTGGGATTTTTAATTTTTCTCTTAAACATAGAACTAATAATTAATGTCAATGATTGCCATAATATTTTATAATGTTTCATTTTATAAATAATTAATAATAAGTCTACTTATGGAGAGAATTAATGTACATGAGCCATGCAATTACATGTGAAGAGAATTACAAAAAAAACTCACTTAGAGCTTTAACCATTAAGAATATTTCAATGAATTTTTATAATATTAATGTGGCATATTGAAATATTCAAAAAAACTCATTCAAAACTTTAACTATTGGAGATATCCTAAAACCTAGCACCAACAGAAGTGGTTAGTAATTGTTGTTCTTGACTGTTGATATTAAAGTCAACAAAGGCGGTTTTGTAACCGCTTTTTAAGAGGCAACAGAAGTGGTTGTCTTGGTTCACCACCGGTTGCAATAACCAATGGAATTGATCCTAGGAGCGCAGGCTATTGAAATCGATTTTAAAACGTTTGGATCGGCGGCTAACCGCTGCTATAGTTTGTTAAAACCGCAATTACAGACCTATGTTTTTTGTAGTGAGGAAAGGAGAGAGGAGGGCCAGAGGAGGACACCTTCAGCCATATTTTCTGATCAAAGAAAAACCGTATATTTGCTAATCTACGATCACTAAGTGACTACATGACATAACATAAAAGACCCAAAAAGCATGACTCTGAAATTGATAGACCACGAGACAAGATTCTAATCAGAAAGACCCAGCTGTTATCAAACACTTTCTCTTCTTTTTTATGTAGTCACAGTCACGTAGGAGGAGCTTCAAGAATATATATATTTCAGAATCATCGAAAAGAGATGGCATGTCTAAGACAAGGTGCATACTGTCTTGTCTCCTTGGCAAGTTGCCTCTCCTTCCATGGAGACCAACAAAGCTTGTGATGCATGCAAATTCCACGGGCCCCACCTTCTGTCCATCCAAGATCTTCCTCACATTTGACATCTTTGACACATTGTGCTTTTCTTCAAATAGAACAGCCACTCACGGGGGCTTTTGCATTATCTTTTTTTTTTTAATTATAACAAGTTGCATATATGGTATTCTCTTTCGGTGAGTTAAATAAAACAGCCTATTAATTAGCTAGAATCATATTCTTCATAGCATTTTACTAAACAAAGACAGGTTGCATGTATATATAGCAATTAATTAATGTATCAATAATTTCAAACCTTGTACTCGATCGCAAAGAAACAAAGACTACAAATCTACGAAACATAAAGTGTGTTGCTGTTCCATCCATAAAAGAGACAACCTTGTAATGAACCTTTTTCATTGCTATGTAGATCGATGATAATGTCCAGGGTTCATCCTTCATTGAGAAAATTAAACGATGATGATGATGAAGAAGGCCCTGCAGCAACCATGAGACTGAGTCCGTCGGCGTGGACCGTGTGGAAGAAGTCGAGCATGGCGTTTCAAGGAACGGATGGGTTCTCCATCTACGACAGCGAGGGGCGACTGGCCTTCCGGGTGGACAACTATTCGAGGAAGCACAAGTGCTTTGCAGGAGCACTCCTGCTGATGGATGGAGAAGGGAAGGCTCTGATGGCTCTGAAGCCTCAGGTACAAAGCTAGTTTAATTCTTGCTCGAGGATGAGTTAAGACATGTTGTATACAGTATATATATATATATGTAGCAGATTCTGAGCGTGCGTGACAAATGGAGTGGATTCAAATGCGGGGATGGTCTGGAAATGAGTCACAGAACTCATGCTTTCTCCATGAGGAGGAGGTCCATCCTCAACGGATGTGAGCAAGCAGAGGTGTTCATGGATTCATCGTCTTCCGCTGCCAGCTTCAGGACTGAAGGCTGCTTCAGAAGAAGAAACTGCGAGATCAAGGACGGGAAGGGAGAGGAAGTGGTGGCGCGGATCAGTAGGAAGAAGGTGAAGAACAACTCGGTGACACTGGGAGACGATGTGTTCAGCTTGGTGATTCAACCAGGAGTGGATGCAGAGCTCGTCATGGCGTTTCTTGTCGTCATGGATCGCATCTTCTAGTAATAGTGGAGGGTGGGAGGGAGGGAGGGATTGCTTGTGTGTCGATTTAGCATTTGGAAATAGCAAGTGCGTCAGCCAAATGGCCTTACCACTTGACCAAGAACAAGTGTTAGGCCAAATCTATGAAAAAAATCCCCTAAATGAACAAACAAAATCTCCACCGTGTTGTGTTGAATCAGATATGAACTCGTGATTGATATTGGTGTATCATCATGGATGGAAAGATCGCTTTGAGATTGAGGCTTAGATGAAGAGAAACTAGAGATAATCTTCTCTCTATATATATATGTATATGTATATATTTTGAAACTTTGTATGAAGATTTTAGGGCAATTTATCCTTTAGTAGTTGATGCGTTTAAATTCATTTTCTGAATTAATTGAGTCATTGTTCTATTGTAGCAAAGATGATTATGTTCATCTCAATCATCTTTCATAGTTCGTCCCTATATTATATGAAGGAAGGTAAATTATGAGGTCAACTTATAGCAACCGCCCAAATAGTTAGGGGATGGAGAAGTTTTTTTCAATGAAAGCATGTATTCATCGGAAATTAATCTCTTACTCTATTATAACAAATCTATTACCCTCTAACCAACTAAGTATTATGTGGAACAAAGAACCATTTTTCTAACTTTTCGGCTTAGTTGATAGTTGATGCATTTGAATTCATTTTGTGAAGATAGTTAGTATATATGTTATTAATTAATCACATGGGTATTGTACATTAAGAAAAAACTACAATTACCCTAACATGTGATAGCTAGTTTCGGTTTCCTAATTTACTCTCTCTCATTAGTATGGGACACTTGTGGGCGGACCGCTAGGGTGATAGATTTGTTAAAAAAAAACTCAACATATCTATCGCAAGTGATTGCAATTAAGCTGCTAGATCTCTCATTTCTCTGATATGATGTAAACTCTAGGTCTATCAAATTATATTATTCAATGAAATCATCATCTTAACTGTCTCTTCAGAATGATTCTCCATTATCTAAAGGAAGACAAATTACAAGGGATTTTGCCCAATAAATACAGTACATATAAAGAAGAGTTTAGACAACTAACGGAACATTTCGCATCCATTAAAAATCATCCACAAATCTATTCATAGTGATACTCTTACCTAAATCAATTATATCAGCTGAGAGGTTTGTCAAAATATATTAAATTACTGTATGTATAGTTTTATTTCGTACTATAAAATGTTATTTTTGTGATTAAAATCCGTGAGCATACCGTTACCATTCTGATTTTCCTATATTGTTAAGTAAAAAAACATAGATTTTGAATAACGTGCAAATTATAATTCCCATATCACTTTTTCACAATTAGATTTCAAACGAGTTTCTTAAATTTATTCCATCCAATTACTCATCAAAACAAAAGTGACTATTGATAGCTCCCTTTACAATTAGACAGATTTTTTTTTTCTAATCGTTGGTTAAAATAGCAAGCAGCGTCATCGCCACTAAAATTAAACATCCCCGGGGAGAAACCAAACAGAGAGACAGATTAAATTTGGACAAAAACAATGAAGCGCGATCCAAGAACATTAATTTAATCAGATCTCTGCATAAATAATGGAGCCACTTCGGGAATGAATTGGCCACTCAAAAAATAAAAATAAAAAATAAAAAAATGCCACACTAATCAATTCCTCGATTGAGGAAAGAGAGGTCCCGGACCATGGCTGTTCCTTCCGAGCAATTTCCTGCTTGTTCTTTGCTCGGATCCGAAGGAACAAGTCCAGTGCCATCCAAGAACGCACAAGGTAAATCCCTTTCTTTGATTGCAGGATGCTGAGGGATTCCATTTTTGGCTCCTCTTCTTGGAGCATTTGACCAGTAGATGAAACTTGTCGTCGCCTCTGTTTGTGCGTTTCTCTTCTTCTCACGACCCTGATCTATGCCTGGATTCAACCGTTTCGCCGGAGCTAAGATATGATCAGATCTGCTCTTCCAAGAAGTGGTTTTTCCATCGATTCATTTTGCTTTTGCAGCATCGGAGGCGAGATGAGTGAAGCGCCCGCTGCAAGATACTGGTGCCATGCCTGCGGCCGAATGGTGAATCCGGTCGCGGAACCAGAACTGAAGTGCCCCCTTTGCGACGATGGCTTCGTGGAAGAGATGGAGAGCGGGGGACTAAATGGCTCCGACTCCGATCCGTCCCTCGCCCTCTGGGCTCCGATCTTGCTAGAGATGCTGGGCGGGTCAGCTCGGCGACCGAGATCCAGAAGAGGCCCCAATCTGGATCGCGAGTTCGAGAACTTCGTGAGGCGGAGGCGCAGGGGATCTGCCATTATCCGGCTGCTTCAGAGCCTGCAAGACGATCTGAGGTCAGGCATAGGCAACATGGAAGCGGGTCTGGAAAGGGCAAGGGAAAGGGAAAGGGAAAACCTAATTCTCATCGACCCTTTCAACCAGGCCCTACTTCTCCAAGGATCGTCGGACACAAACCGAAACGGAGGCCCTGAGGAATCGATCAACAGCGGCGGCGTCGGCGCCTCGTTGGGGGACTACTTCATCGGCCCCGGACTGGACATCCTGTTGCAGCATTTGGAAGACAATGATCCGAGCGGGTACGGCACTCCACCAGCTAAGAAAGAGGCCATAGATGCCCTGCCCACGGTCAAGATCGAGGAAGCTGCCGCAGGCTGTTCGATCTGTCTCGAGGACTTCGACATCGATATGGAAGCGAAAGAGATGCCGTGCAGGCATAAGTTCCATAGTGATTGCATCTTGCCATGGCTGGAGCTCCACAGCTCCTGCCCCGTCTGTAGGTCTCAGTTGCCTGCTGATGAATCAAAATTTCCAAATGGGTCTAGTGATGGTCATGGCGCCAGTGTTGAGAGGGGGGCTAGAGATCATAACGGGCTATGGGTTCCTGTCCCATGGCCTTTCAATGGACTCTTCTCGTTATCGCCTTCTTCGCAGAGCCGAGCGAACTCATCGTGGAATGCACCATCTTCGTCGTCGTCGCCGTCTAACTCTGAAAGCAGCAACTCTCATTGTGAGAACTGACTTTGTTGGGTCCTCTTTCAATGGTGAAAGTTTGTGGATGTGGATCCTGAAGTTTGTTCTGGACCGTTGTGTTTTTTGTTTATGGAAGATGTAATAATTGAATGTGAAATTGCGTTGTATGCACCTTTGTTTTTTACCAAGAGATTGTTGGAAAAACAGATTGTAGATATAAAATATTCAGTTTTTGGCAATTTATTTGTTCATAGTTTTTTAACCAAAATAAATAAATAAAATCACCAAGTCATTATGTTACACTAATTAATGACTTGTAGAATTGACCAAGATGACACCATTTGAAGGGAAAACATTGTAATTTGAAGTATTTATACTTCAAAAATACCATGTTGGAAGGCTGAATTCAAAAGTAAATTAAGGATGTATCATGTGAAAAAACAAGGCTAACATGCTTAAACAACCAGATGATGTAGGGATCTACAATAGATGTGGACTTGCAAGAAACGAAGATGCTTAAATCATATGATGAATCCACAAACTTCAATCGGTCAACATGTGTTAAATCAACAATTATATAATACAACGGCACAAGCACATGATGAAGAGTGGAGCAAGTTATTTGAGGCATCTATATGCACCAACGGAGTAGTATCTAACTTAAAGATAGGCAGATATAGATAGATAATGATAGTATCAATCAGATGTGTCTGCAAGATATTCAGAATACCAAAAAAAAAAAATTACTAACCAAAACACAGTTTCTGACATAAGTGAATAATAATGTTCAAATAAATTTCAAGGAACAGAAGTTGCAAGCTTTTTGTTGTAAAAACTGACCAGTTGAGCATACAATTGTTACGAATTGTCTCTGAAAATGTGCAAACAACTAAAGAATATTGACACTTGCATCAGCATACAATCAGATTTCTCTCTCTTTCGAAAATCACTCAAGTATCTTCCTAAGCAAGCAAAACAAGCTCTCTTAGCTCACATGTATCGTATGCGATGTACAAGAATGCTTCTTGCCATTGAAGTAATTCAAGTTAGTCATGACTATTGATAGGAAAAAATAAGGTAGGGCCCCTAAGATGAGGGTCGAAATCAAGGGAGTTGGTTGATGTGACGATCAAAGTTAAAAAAGAGGACAACACTTGAGGTTAGCGCCTTGGCCGAATATTCCAACTCATCAAACCACTAGTCCTATCGGATTCCCGAGTCCTCCTGGCTTGACGGAATCCTGAGCGGAGTCCTTAGAAGGGCCGCCGATCTAACCTTCTTTCCGATTGAATTTCGAGTCCTCCCAGCTCGACTAAATCTCGAGACAAATCTAGGGGTGTAAACGAATCGAATCGAGCTGAATATACAGAAAAATTTAAGGCTCGAATTCGGCTCGAAATAGATATATTCGAGTTTGAGCTCGATTCGTAGCTCGAAAAATTTTAAATGTTTGGTTCGAGTTTGGTTCGAATTAGGACTCGAGTTCGAGTTCGGCTCGAAATATTCGAACATGTTCGTGAACTATTCGAATTATTGTTCGAAAATAAGTTTGAAATTTATTTATTTAACATATATTTAACTTATATTAATAAATATTAAGCTCGCGAGCGGCTTGAATAATATAATTTGGGCTCGAGTTCGGCTCGAAAAAAAGTTCGAACATGTTTGAGTTCGGCTCGAATTCGATAAATTCAAATATGAATCGAATATTTTTCGAGCCGGCTCGAAAAAATCGCGAGCCGACTCAATTCGTTTGCAGCCCTAGTCAAATCCTCAGAAGGACCGCCGATCGGACCTTTTACCCGATTGAATTATGAGTCCTCCCGGCTCGACATAATCCCAAGTCGAGTCCTCATAAGGGTCGCCAATCTGACCTTTTGCCTGATCGAATTCCGAGTCCTCCTAGCTCGACGAAATCCGAGTCGAGTCCTCAGAAGGGTCGAGTCCTCATAAGAGCTGAGTCCTCAGAAGAGTCGAGTCCTCAAAAGAGCTAAGTTCTCCAAGGGACCGAGTCCTCGAGATGGTCAACACTCTTTAGCCGACCCAATCTCGTTCGAGAACAAGGTCCGAATGGACGCTAATGCGGCGGTAAGGAAGAGCCTACCTGGCACGAGTCAATGGCCACGGTGTAGGTAAAAGTCAAGACGGTCAACACCAGGGAAGCAGATTATTGGCCGATCGGAGAGTCCCTTGTCAGATCGGCCATCTGAGTAAACAATTATAGTTAATCCGGTCAGTAGGAGAACAAGCCACGCGGACCGAGAGCCCGAGCTGAGCGGACCACCCGTATGGCTTGAAGAATGGCGTTGGTATTATACACTTAATGAAGCAATAAAATGATAAAAGAGGAAAAGACGGATAATTAATAAAGAGAAAACCAAATAGAACACTTTATCTATCATTAAATGAGAAGAAGTCAAGACAAAGACATCCTCTACCGGTAATGAATATCATTGAACAGGGAAGATGGAGGGTCACAAGAAAAGGTATATAAAGAGCACGCCAGGTATGAAGAAGGAAAGAAAAATCTTTATCCTTGATACACTTTTTTTCCTCTCCTGTTTCTGACTTTAGCGTCGGAGAGCCAACACCATGGACATCTTCCTTGATTTTGGTTTTGTTTTGCAGAGAGAGAGGTCTTCATGTAGTCAGCGGAACTACCACCTCCCCGGCTTTCCAACTTCGTGCCTTCGGACAGGATCATTTTGGCGTCATTTGTGAAAATTCAACCTGCGTCCGAGCAAGAAGATAGAAGACACTGGACGACTCACAACAGTGACGCTGACGCGAGAGGATCTCGACACATTAATACAGGCTCAAGTGACGAAGATATTGGAGCAACAACAACAACAGGCGATGGTCGAATGACAAGTACAGGAGCCTGTAGTTTCCACGGAAGGTCGCCGGGTAGAGCGAGAAAATCGAACGGAACATCTTTCCATTCGGGACTTAAAGGGAAAGAGGTCGATCGACACCTATGGGGAAGAACCTCATGCGTCGGCCCCCCTACGTCGAGCGTCATTTTGGACCCCGGCAGAAGAAAGGGGTCGGGCTTGTTGGAGCAATCCCAATGGTCCGTGCGACCATGTGTTTTGGTGTTTGGGCAAAGGGTTTAAGTTAGGTTCACCCTTGTTATTTGATATGTGTACTTGAGTTGTGCAGGACTGCAGGTGACACGTGTGACTCAGGTTAACGGCTTCAGGTCTGGTGAAGGATGGAGCATCCGAGGGACTGTGGACAAGGCAGCAAGGACAAGGGCCGAGTGAAGCGACTTCGAGGCATACGCGAAGGATGGCATTGTGGACGAGCCGCGGGCTTGGATGCATCTGAGGGACGCGAGCCAAAGGAAGTAGGCTTGAAGGCAAGAGGTCAAAGCTGCAAAAAAGAGTCAAGTGAGTCGTGAGGGTCCGAGTGCTGAGAGAAATGTACTCGGGATGGGAACCCTAGGTATAGGGTTGTACCAGTCGACTGGTACTGGGATCAGTCGACTGGTAGAGAGTCGTTGGGCTGACACCAGTCGACTGGTGCAAGGACCAGTCGACTAGTAACGGGCAAATCAGCTTGCTGATTTCTTCCAAGCTCTATAAGAAGGAGCTTGGGATGGCCGACCAACAGGACGAAATTAGACTTGGTTAAAGCCTAATTAGTAGTCACCAAAGTGCTCAAGGTCTCTTGTGTCTAAGTGTTCTTGGTTGGTATTGTGGTGAGGTTTCTCTACCCACAAGGAGTTGCTTGAGTAGCCGGAATTTGCCGGGGGCTAATCCACCGAAGGATCGGGATCGTCCACCTTACGGACAGCGGTGGAGTAGGAGCATCATCTCCGAACCACGTTACATCGACGTACATTGGTTTGCCTGTTCTTTTCTTTATCATTAGCTTTTGTATTCGTAATTAGTATTTGTATTTCCGCTTGTGCACTAACGAATACGTAGGAAGCGAGTAATTGGGAGCGCCGTCCATTCAACCCCCCTTCTAGCCGGCCGTAAAATCCCACCAGGGCTGACAGAGATCGGGGATCATCCTCTGATGAGGCACCCGTTCGAAACACAAGAAAAAGGAAACCCAGGGAGGACGACTCGCCCGAACAGGTCAACCAACAGTTTTTAGAGGAGATTATGAATAACCCTATGCCGAAGCACTACATCCCATTGACGATAGGGGAATATAATGGGACGACCGACCCTGACGATCACCTGACCAAGTTTGACAACACAGCCACATTGCACCAATACACGGGCGAGGTAAAATGCCGAGTCTTCCTTACCACATTATCTGGATCGGTACAACGCTGGTTCAAACATTTGCCGAGAAGATCGATTCACATCTTTAAATACTTCCAAGTGTCCTCCTGCATCACTTTGTTAGCAATCGCCACCATCAGAAGATGAGTGTGAATCTATTCTCACTGAAGCAAGGGTCCCGAGAGGCCTTAAGGGCATATATCCAACGCTTCAATCAAGTGGCGATGGATATCCCAGCGGTCTCCTTGGATGTATTGGTAAACACTTTCACTTAGGGGCTCACTGAAGGAGAATTCTTCCGGTCACTTATTCGGAAGCCACCAAAGTATTTTGGTCATCTACAAAAAAAAAAAGCCAATGAATACATCAATGTAGAAGAAGCTCAGGCGGTCAAGAAAAAGGAAGCACCCGTCGAACCAACGGCGACGTCCGAGCGGCATCAACCGAGCAGCCATCAACCTCCTAAAAGGCCTCAATCTGGAGGAACCCAACCATAACACGAGCCTAGGATGCATGTCGTGCAGCACGTTGGGGTCGGACACCCAAAAGCCTACAGGGGTAAAATATGGGCGTTGATGTTTTGCTCATTCCATCAGTTGATGACTCATAATACACGGGACTACTACCTGGCCAGCAGGCCTGTCCCAAAAAGGCAGTATCGTCAATCACAGTCGCCCGACCGGAGATATAGGCACTGATCAGTTGGGCGAAGGGAAGACAAGAAGACAACGGTCGAACCACGCTGTCATCAATCTCAATGACGGAACAGTCCAAGTCCTGTTCGGGAGCAGGTCGAACGGAGACGATACTCAGCTCGAGAGGAAGGCAATAGGAGCAATACCGCCCGAGGTGAAATAGGAATGATCGTCGGGGGACCGATCGGCGGTGATTCCAATCGAGCGAGAAAGTTGTACGTGCGATGGCTTGAAACTCACGCAGTCGGCTGCAACAAGGAGAAGGCCGAGGGACCTGAGATCAGCTTCGATCCAAAGGATTTAGAGGGGGTAAAGATCTCCCATGACGATGCTTTGATTATCCGAGCGGTAATAGCTAATTATGTTATTCACCGTACCTTTGTCGACATAGGAAGCTTAGTGAACATCATCTTTAAGAAAGCATTTGATCAGTTGTAAATCGACTGGAGCGATGTACTGCCCATGACGACTCCACTTTACGGGTTCACCAGCAATGAAGTATTGTCAATCGGACAACTGCGTCTGGCCGTCTCGCTCGGGGAAGAGCCGCAGAAGAGGACACGAACGACCAATTTCATCGTGGTGGATGCGCCGTCAGCCGACGATGTCATTCCAGGCCGACCGCGGCTGAATGAGTTCCAAGCAGTGGTATCCACTTTCTACTAGAAAATCAAGTTCCTCGTGGGGGACAAGGTGGACGAGGCCAAAGGCGATCAGTTGGTCGCTCAGCGTTGTTACGTGGAGATGGTCAGAACGAAAGCATGAACCACTCGGAAGAAACCTTGCTTGGAGGTGAGCGCTATCATGGAGAAGCCTCCTGCTCTGGTCTACGATGTAAAGGAGATCCAGATCCATCCAAATCGATCGGAGGCGATGACCTTTATTGCTGCCAATCTAGAAAGTGAGAAGAAAACAGAGTTGGTCGCCTGCCTCAGACGGAACTATGACGTGTTCGCCTAGTCAACATACGAATTATCTTGCATTTCTCCAAACGTGGCTCAGAACGAGCTACATGTCCGACCGGACTCCCGGTCGGCCAAACAAAAGAAGAGAGACTTCAGTCCGGAGCAGAATTTGATCATCCAGGCGGAGATAGAGAAATTACTGGAGGTAGGTCATATACGGGAAGTCCAATTCCCAAGTTGGCTCACTAACGTAGTATTGGTCTCCAAGCCAGACAATAAATGGCGGGTCTGCATCGACTTCCGTGACTTAAATAAGGCATGCCTGAAGGACTTTATCCGCTGCCTCGGATAGACTAAATGGTGGATTCCATAGTGAGCTACGAATTAATTTGCATGCTCGACGCATACCAGGGCTACCACCAAGTGCTACTCGTCCGAGAAGATCAAGAGAAGGCCAGCTTCATCACGGTCGACGGAACCTATTGCTACAATGTCATATCGTTTAGACTGAAAAATGTCGGAGCAACCTACCAAAAGCCGATGAATAAAATATTCCATAGGCAAATCGGCCGAAATATGGAGGTCTATATCGATGACATACTAATAAAATCTCTCCGAACGGCCAACCTCTGTTTGGACATTGAGAAAACGTACCAAACTTTAAGAACCTATTGAATGAAGCTAAACCTAGCAAGTGCCTGTTCGGTGCGAGGAGCAGTCATTTTCTCGAGTATATCTTGACCGAGCGGGGGATTGAGGCAAATCTGAGTAAGGTGAAGGCCCTACAAGATACACCTCCGCCTCGCAATTTGAAGGAGACCCAACGGCTGACCGGAAGGATCACTGCGCTTTCAAGGTTCATCTCTAAGACGTCCGATCGAAGTTTGTCATTCTTCAAAGTACTGCGCCGAACTACAAGATTCCAATGGGATGCAGAGTGCGACCAGGCTTTGGAAGAGCTCAAGGAGTATCTTAACTCTTTGCCTGTGCTAGCTAAGCCGAGCGTCAGAGAACCTCTCTGGATCTATCTATCATCCATCGAGCATGTGGTCGGCTCGGCATTAGTCAAGTAAAACGACCACGAACAACAACCTGTGTATTTTTTAAGTCATATATTGAAAGATGTTGAATCTCGCTACACTGGTCTGGAAAAGTTAGTTTACGCTCTGGTGCTTGCCGCTTAGAGACTCCGCCCTTACTTTCTTGCTCACCTGATCATCGTCATGACCAACAGTACCTTAGGAAAAGTCCTCCTCAACCCAAAGACGTCCGGGCAGCTGATCAAATGGACAACTGAATTAAGTGAGTTCGATATTCAATATCAACCCGGAACGGTGATTAAAGCACAGGTCTTAGCTAATTTCGTCACAGAAGTCCAAAACGCGGAGCAAGAAGAAACTTGGAGAGTATATGTGGATGGTTCTTTTACTCGGCAATGGAGTAGGATTAGTATACTGCTGATCTCACCAAGGGAAGATCAAATACAGCTCTCCGTTCGGCTAGAATAGTGAGCCACCAATAATGAAACTAAGTATGAAGCATTAATTGTCGGCTTGTAGGTAGCGCGGTACGTCGGGGCCACAAAGGTCCTCATTCACTCGGATTCTCAGCTAGCCGCTCAGCAGTTGTCGGGGATATTTGAAATAAATAGCTTCCAGCTCAAGTTCTATGTAGAAGCCTTCGAAAAACTGAAAGCAAGTTTTCAAGAAGTCACTATACAAAAGATCCTCCGATCAGACAATCATTCGGTAGATGACTTAGCCAAATTGGCTAGCTCGTTAACGCTAGTTGTGATTAAATGCCCGATCGAGCAGGTTTTACTGGTGGCGCACATTGATCGGATGGAAGGTCTCACCTTCTCAAGCGACCGGAGGACGCCATTCATTGAATTTCTCCGATCGGGTGTAACATCGTCTGATCAGGAGGCCAATCATCTACTGAAGAAAAGGGTCGAACGATTTACGCTAATCGGGGATCAACTCTACAAGCGAGCCTTTTCCAAACCCCTGCTCAAGTGTGTCGGATTGGATGACATAAAGTACATCCTCCAAGAAGTACACCAAGGCTCCTGTGGGAATCATCCGAGCTGTCGTTCATTACCCCGGAAGATCCTTCTCACCGGATATTTCTGGCCCACACTCCAAGAAGATGTCGCTCGGACAGTGGGCAACTGCCTGTCGTTGTAGAAATATCACAACATCCCACACCGGTCAACCAAAGAGATGAGAACATCCATGGTGTCTTGTCCATTCGACCAATGGGGCATGGATATCATTGGGTTATTTCCGATGGCGACAGCTCAGCGGAGGTTCCTGCTCGTCGTTGTGGACTACTTCTCAAAATGGGTGGAGGTCGAACTATGGGCAAAGATAAGTGAACAGATGGTCATTAAGTTCGTCTAGAAAAATATCTTGTGCTAGTTCGGCATCTCCTGACGGCTCGTCTTAGACAACGGAAGGCAATTCATTGGTCGAAAGCTCAAAGAGTGGTGCGAAGGTTATGGTATCCAGCAAGTCTTCACCTCAGTGGCTTACCCCGAAAGAAATGGACAAACGGAAGTGGCCAATCGGGAGATTCTCAAAGGATTGAGAGCTCGGCTCGACCATGCAGGAGACAGCTGGGTTGATGAACTCCCTAGCGTCCTGTGGGCCCTGCGCACGACTCCGAAGGAGGCAACCGGTGCAACACCATTCCATCTGGTGTACGGTGGTGAAGCACTAGTCCCGGTGGAAGTCGGAGTAGAGTCTGATCGAGTGCATCATTATAACGAGGATAACGGCGAATGGAGACTGATGGAGCTGGACTTGGTCGACGAAGCACGGAACAAGGCAGTCGTTCGACTGATGGCATACCAGCAACAGATAAAGCAGAGCTACAACCGAAGGGTTGCCCCACGGTCCTTCTAGGTCAGTGATTTAGTGTGGAAAAAGATAAAGTCAGTCGGCGACGTCACCAAACTCGAAGCTCCATGGGTGGGACCCCATAAGGTCGTGCAAAAACTCCGCTCGGGAGCATATTATTTGGAAGACGAAGACGGAAGACGGCTCGAGCGACCGTGGAATGCGAACCACCTCCAACCCTATAGGGTCGAGTAAGAGGTGTAAATGATTATCTTTACCTGTATGTGCGTGTATGTCTTCCAAATACAGGATAAATATGAATAAAATCGTAAGCATTCCAGACTTATGAGTCAGTCAGATAAAATCGGCCGAACGGCGATCTTAAACCCATGTCTTCATCAATAGTAGAGCGACGACCTTAAACCCTTGTCTTCATCAGCGGCCGAGCGGTGACGTTAAACCCTTGTCTTCATCAGCGGTCGACCGACGACCTTAAACCTTTGTCTTCATTAGCGGTCGAGCTAACCTTAAACCCTTGTCTTCATCAACAATCGAGCGACGACCTTAAATCCATGTCTTCATCAGCGATCAAGCGGCGAACTTAAACCCTTGTCTTCATCAGCGGTCGAGCAACGACCTTAAACCCATGTCTTCATCAGCGGTCGAGAGGTGACCTTAAACTCTTATCTTCATCAGCGGTCGAGCAACGACCTTAATACCTTGTCTTCATCAACGGTCGAGTGGCGACTTTAAACTCATGTCTTCATCAGCGATCGAGCGACAACCTTAAACCCTTGTCTTCATCAGCGGTCGAGCGGCGACCTTAAACCCTTATCTTCATCAGCGGTCGAGCGGCGACCTTAAACCCTTATCTTTATCAGCGATCGAGCGACGACCTTAAACCCAAAAATGATCGGTCGGCTACACAGATGACTCGTTGCCACCCAGCTAGGCTACACTTGAGTTTGGCGATAACGCTCGAATTAAAAGTTGAAAAATTAAAATGCCCAACGATGAGAAAACATATAAGGTTAGTCGGATTGACAAGTCTTCATTGATACTTCAAAAAAAAATTACAGAGGTGAAACTCTCAGCAGGCTCACTCCAAATAATCCAAAACATCATCAGGCAGCGACTCAGTCAGCTTGTCCCGACTGATGACCTTACTTATTAGGGCGGAGGGGAGGTAGCCGCCTTCCTTCAGTTGATCAAGTGTCCCGTCGATAGTCAGGTCGAATAGACGGAGTGCTCGATCAGCGACCTTATCGTTAAAAGCATCCGAGCGGATGTAGCCTTGTTTCATAAGATCAAACTTGCTCGACTCGGCTCCCTGGTAAGTCTCTAAGGTCGCACGGGAAGCCTTCAACTCTTCCTTCAACTTGGCCAGCTCTTCATCTTTTACGGCAAGCTGGGTCTTCGCTGCGGTCTAATCTGCCAATCGTCGATCCCGCTCGGCCTTCAAAGTGGTCTCAGCGTCGTTCAGGTTCTGAGCCAACACACGAAACTCTTTATTTTTTTTATCTCTAGATCTTCAATGGCATGGAGTTTCCTGGTGTTGACCGAGTGGATTTTGGACTGAAAGGAGGCGACCTGTTTATTGTTGGTTAGTCCAAGGAAAATCGTACCGGTTCCACTGTACAAAAATTTTGTACAAGTGTCGAACCTTTCCTTAAATAGCCTATTGTGATCTTTAGAAGTTAAATTAGGAATCGCAAACAGAACTTAACATTATTGATTCCAAATTTAACTTATCTGTTCTTCAAGCGGAACTTAACACTATTGATTTAAATCCACCTACGTTATAAATTCAATTAAATATTAATTTCCAAAATTGGCTTCCAGGACTGCATGGCGAGGCACATGTCCTTCTTGGGTATGGGAGCATCCACCACCGCCTAGACAAAGCATTTTAAGGAAAGCTAATATTTAATTTCCTTATATAACTCTTTGTTTAACCAAAAAGAACAATCGAATCACAAATTCAAAAACAAAGAAAAACACAAATACGAATTACTAATTCGAAAAACTAGATCTAATGTCTCTTGTGTTTGGAATTCTAACAAAGAAAAATAACTTGTATAATGCGGAAGAAAATTACTAGTTATACCTTTTCTTTATAAGCTAATGACCTCAAGATCTTCTGTCGTATTCCTTGCCTCGCCTTGGATGTCGTGTGGCCGACGATCCTCCAAGATGAACACCACCCAAAAGAGCTTCTCCTCCTTGTAATATTCGACCACCACCACCACAAAATAAAAGAGAGCAAAGGGAGAAGAGAGGGAGAGAGGGGTCGGCCACTTGAGGATCACCAAGCAAGAGAATAAGAGTTATGTCTCATGAGGTCTCCTCACCCCTTCTTTTATATTACTTGCCCAAGGCAAATAAGGAAAGAATTTTTACAAAAATTAAAATCTTCCTCTAGTTTTTCCTTTTCTTTCCTCTTGATTGAATCAATCACCAAATCAATGATTGGCTTGATTTAATCTTGGTCGGCCCCTTGGTTGGGCACCAAGCAAGGGTGGTCGGCCACTTATAGGAAGAAATAATATTTTTTTTATAAAATTTTATAAGAAGAAATCCTCTTATAAAATTTTACAAGCTCTCTTTCCTAAAGTGGATGTTAAAAAGGAAAGTTTTAAAATTTAAAACTTCTCTTCAAAAATTTTCTTTTTTAATATGAATAGAAAATTTTAATTTTTAAAACTTCTCTTCCTTTTTTCTAAAACCATGAGAATGGTTAAAAAAGGAAAGTTTTAAAACTTTTAAAACTCTCTATTAAACCATGTGGCCTAATTCAAATAAGGAAAGTTTTTAAAATTAAAATCTCTCTTTTAAAACTTATAGTTTTATACAAAGAGAAGATTTTAAAAATTCAAAACACCCCTCTTATTTGAATTTATTATGGCCGGCCCCTACTTGCTTAGTCACCAAGCAAGAGGGTCGGCCCTCTTAAGGAGATGGTGGTCGGTCATTACTTGGTCACCAAGCAATGGGTCGGCCTCCTTTCTTGGACACCAAGAAGGGCTTTTAATGAGTGGTTTATAAGGCACTAATGAGGGTACGACAGGGACCTAGAGGAGAAATTGCTTTTGGCCTTCCGATGAGCTTGAGTATCCTGTGTTCGCCCCGAACACACAACTCAAGTTCATCAACAATAACTCATTCCACTAGAGAGTTATTGTTGCACTACTGCACAAATCCCAAATTACATTATGGGTTCCTTCTTACCATGAGTGTGTTAGTCTCCCTGTGTTTAAGATAACGAATGTCCACTAATTAAGTAAGTTACTGACAACTCACTTAATTAATATCTAGCTCCAAGAGTAGTACCACTCAACTTCATTGTCATGTCGGACTAAGTCTACCTGCAGGGTTTAACATGACAATCCTTATGAGCTCCTCTTGGGGACATTCTCAATCTAGATAACTAGGACACAGTTTCCTTCTATAATCAACAACACACACTATAAGTAATATCATTTCCCAACTTATCGGGCCTATTGATTTATCAATCTAAATCTCACTTTTTGATAAGTTAAAGAAATAGATACTAAATATATATGCTTGTTATTATATTAGGATTAAAAGTACACACTTCCTTAATAACTAAGGTCTAGTTCTTTTATTAAGTCAGTATAAAAAGAACTTACCTAAAATGGTCCTACTCAATACACTTAGAGTGTACTAGTATAATTTATTAGTCAAGATAGACTAATACCCAATTACACTATGATTATACAAATAGTTTGTTCCTTTCCATCTTAGTCATGAACAACTGTTTATAATTTATAAAGAGCTGATAACATGATCTTCTGTGTGTGACACTACACACCATGTTATCTACTTTATGAATTAATTGAACAACTATATTTAACAAATAAATATAGACATTTGACCAATGTGATTCTTTTATTTCAAAAATAAATGTTTACAAAAGCTAGGTTTTTAGTATACACTCTAACAATCTCCCACTTATACTAAAAGACTAAGCTGCCATATCTATTGTCATACATCTGATTCTCATCCCTTCCACATGCCGATCAAAAGCTTTCGCCGGAAGGGCCTTAGTGAAAGGGTCTGCCAGGTTATCTGCTGATGCAATCTTGGTGACGACAACTTCTCCTCGCTTGACAATGTCTCGTATCATGTGGTACTTGCGCTCTATATGTTTACTTGCCTTATGGGCTCATGGTTCCTTCGAGTTTGCAACTGCACCGCTATTATCACAATAAATTGTGATGATTTTGGGCAAACCAGGAATCACATCTAAGTCCATTAGGAAGTTCCTGAGCCATACAGTTTCTTTGGCTGCCTCAGCTTCCATGGTTGAGTCTAAAACGCATTTCTACTTAACACTCCTCCATACAATGGCTCCACCTCTTAAAGTAAACAAATAGCCTGATGTAGACTTATTATTGTCCCTATCTGATTGGAAATCTGAATCCGAGTAACCCACAGGGAGCAAATCATCTGCTTGGTAAACTAGCATATAATCTCTAGTCCTTCTCAAGTACTTCAATATATGCTTTACAGCAGTCCAATGTCCTTGTCCAGGGTTACTCTGATATCTGCTAACCATGCCTACGGCAAAACAGATATCAGGTTTCGTACACAACATTGCATACATAAGGCTTCCTACAGCCAAAGCATAAGAACTGCCTTCATATCCTCTATCTCCTTTGAAGTCTTCGGAGACATCTCTTTAGATAAGGCTACTCCATGCCTAAAAAGTAAGAAACCTTTCTTGGAGTTCTGCATGCTAAAACGAGCAAGGATTGTATCTATATATGAAGCTTGAGATAGGCACAACATTCTTTTCTTGCGATCCCTTATGACTTTGATCCCAAGAATGTGTGCACATTTTCCTAAGTCCTTCATATCAAATTGTTTGGACAACCATACCCTTATGTTCGATAATGTTTTGACATTGTTGCCAATTAACAAAATATTATCTACGTATAGTACAAGAAATACACCACTTTTCCGTTACACTTCTTGTATACACAAAACTCATCCGGACACTGAATAAATCCATATGACTGGATTACTTCATTAAACCGGATGTTCCAAGATCTTGAAGCTAGCTTCAGTCCATAAATGGACCGATTAAGCTTGCACACTAGATGCTCTTTGCCTTTTTCAATGCACCATTCTGGTTGCTTCATATGAATGTTTTCTTCAAGACTTCCATTAAGGAATGCTGTCTTGACATCCATTTGCCAAATCTCATAATCCATTTGAGTAGCAATGGATAAGAGTATCCGGATAGACTTTAGCATAGCTACCGGTAAAAAAGTCTCCTCATAATCGATTCCCTCTTTCTGAGTATACCCTTTCGTAACAAGTCTTGCTTTGAAGGTTTCTACCTTCCCGTCTGTCTCTCTTTTCCTTTTGTAGATTCATTTGCATCCAACGGCTTTTACACCATCTGGTGGTTCTACAAGCTCCCAGACCTTATTAGAATACATAGACTCTATTTCAGAATTCATTGCCTTTTGCCAAGATATTGCATCTATATCTTAGAGTGCTTCGTCATATGTTCGGGGATCAAGTCCGAAGACTCTCCCAAAAATATGAATCTCTCAGGTTGCCTTACAACCCTCCCACTACGACGAGGCACTGTCTCTAGTTGTGTATCATGTGTGACACGTATTACAGTTTCTTATGGTACTTCATCTTGTACTGTTGGTACTAAAGTAGACGTGTCCTCTCTTATTTCTTCTAGAACTATTCACTCATGGGCTTATGGTTCATTACATAATCTTCTTCTAAAAAACGAGCATTGGTACTAACAATGATCTTCTAATTTTTAGGATTATAAAGCAAACCACCTTTCGTTTCCTTAGGATATCCCATAAACAGACAAAATTCTGTACGTGATTCCAACATGTCATTATCTCCCTTCAGCATATGTGCTGGACTACCCATATCCGAATATAATTCAGACTAGGCTTACGTACATTCCATAATTTCATGGGAATAGAAGGAACTATTTTAGAAGATACCATATTCAGAATGTACACTGTTGTTTCTAAAGCATATCCCCAAAATGAATTTGGTAATTCTGAATAACTCATCATCGATCTAATCATTTCATAAGAGTCCTATTCCTTCGTTCTGTCACACCATTCTGTTGGGGTGTACCAGGTGTAGACAATTGGGATTGAATCCCGACTTCTGATAAGTAATTCATAAACTCTCTAAAGAGGTATTCGCCACCACGGTCAGATCGTAGTGTCTTGATACTTTTACCAAGACGTTTCTCCACATCATCCCTATATTCTTTGAACTTATCAAAGCATTCAGACTTGCGGCGCATCAGGTAGATGTATCCGTATCTTGAATAATCGTCTATAAAGGAGACAAAGCATTCATAACCACCTCTTGCCTGGATAGACATAGGACCACACAAATCAGAATGAACCAGTTCTAACGCATCTTTGGCTCTATACCCCTTGGCCTTAAATGGTTTCTTGGTCATTTTACCTTCCAAGCAAGATTCACAGGTTGGAAAGTTTTCCAACTCTAATGAACCCAAGAGTCCATCGGCTATGAGCCTTTGAATCCTACTTAAGTTAATATGACCAAGCCTTAGATGCCAAAGATACGTTTGGTTCATTTCCGAAGGTTCTTTTCTCTTATTAGAGTTAGAAGATGAGTTATTAATTTCCATATTTTGCATTGTGGGAGAAATTAGATTTAAAGTATATAAATTGTCAACCAATGCATCAGAACAGATAATCACCTTATTTCTCTTTATAACCACATTGTTACTAAAAGAAACAGAATATCCATCCAAATACAGTTTATAAACTGAAATTAAATTCTTTCTAAAATTGGGTTCATAAAGATAATTTCTTAAAATCAAACTTCTATTCCTATCAAAAGATAAGTAGACGTCTCCCACTGCAACAACCGCCACCTTAGTAGCATTTCCCATATAGACGGTTATCTCTCCTTCAAATAGTCGTCGGGTTTCCTGGAACCCCTGCAAAGAATTGCAGACATGATCAGTGACTCCTATATCTACACACCAAGTGCTAGTAGATAACACCGCTAAATATATTTCAACTACTAGAGCATGAGATATACTTTTATTGTTTTGATTCCTACGAGGACAGCCCGCCTTCCAATGTCCTGACTACTTGCAGATGAAGCACTTGCCCTTCGGCTTCTTCATTCCAGCTTTTTGTCCTGTACCCTGAGGTTTATTCATCTTCTTTGCTAAAAAGACCTGTTTCTTCTTCTTCTTGCCTTTCGACTTAGAAGTAGAACCATTTTCAGCATAGTAAATCTGAGAACTGTGACACTCTTTTGTTCATGTTATAGTTCAGGTGGAACTGCTCAAAACTTCTGGGCAGCGTTTAGAGAATTATATCGACCTGAGTTTCTCCATCGATTTCTCCTCCAAGGACTTGCATTTCATTCAAATAAGTCATCATTTTGAAGATATGATTCCTTACGGGTGTCCCCTCAGACATGGTGGTTGTCATTAACTTTCTCATTGCCTCTTACCTAGCAGTCCGACTTTGGTTCCCAAAGAGTTCTTTGAGATTGTTCATTATATCATAAACAGTTGGTAAATTTTGATGTTGATGTTGCAATACATTTGACATTGAAGCCAAAATGTAACACTGCATCATCTCATCTGCTTTTACCCATTTCTTATGATACTCAATCTCCTCTGGGGTAGAGTCACCATTAGGTGTATCTGGCATACCTCTGACAGTACAAACTTATAGCTTTCAGCAGTTAAGACAATATCTAGGTTTCTTTTCCAATCTATATAGTTTGGACCAGTAAGTCTATTCTCTTTTAGAATAATGGTCAGTGGGTTGAAAGTCATCCTAAGAATCACAAAATAAATTTTGGTCAGAACTCTAAATTTAGAATAATATTGATTCCTCAAACAATACTATTTAAATTTACCAACACCTCAAAACACTGTGAATATTGCATGTCACGTTAGTGTGGACGTATACAAATTCAACATTTGTAAGAAGAGGGTGTAACCCATTAATTTTATTATCTTGTCATCCTAACTTTATGACAAATAAAATTAATAGTTGGTTTTCCTTTAGTCACATAAAACAATAGCAGTGACTCCGTTGGGGAGGATACTATTGAATGCGTCTAAGTGTATACCATTACTTGATACTTAGTCCATTAAAAAGGATTGTGCCTCTTCAGTTAGAGAAGATTATACGCTCCTAAATAATTTCCTATAACCATCCATAAAGGAAGTTTGATCTAGTGATCCGCAACAAACCCATCCGTTGTGGAGGGAGGCACTCAGAGCCAACACGCAAGCTTGTTGCATCACTTACAAACCAGTAATGGAGACCGTGGAATTTATTGAAATCTCTCTCCCACTTAGTTATTTAATAATGAGGATTTTAACCTATGCTAGCATACATCACACACACATCACAGTAAATAAAAGTAATAAATATGGAAATTAATTTTTCAACTATTATGGTATTTTCCATCACTGTCTTTAGTATGCTTCAACCCTAACTGCTATCATCTTTAGCCACCACCATCGAGTTGAGTTGTCGCATCTATCTTGCTTCTTATTCCGTTGCGTCTCTAGTCCTCCAATAGCACCACGCCTCGCAAAGATACGATCCGCGATAAATATAGAATTTTACATATATCGATCTTATATTCCATAAAGGAATGTACATGTATTCTAGATCGAACAAAAAATAAAATTCTAAAAATAATACAACTCCTGTTGTAATTGATACATACAATCATACACACAAAATAATGCCCTTGACATGTCCAAGGGTCCAATCACACACAATATTTAAATGTCATAATAGTTGGAGCCCGCAACCACAAAGTTAACACATCCTACTATTATCCTGCCGAAATTATGTATGACATGTGCATAATTAATTTGAAAACCAAAACACACAGAGGCAAACCCTAGCTCTGATACCAATTGTTGATTAGTCCTAGGAAAATCGTACCGGTTCCACTGTACAAAAATTTTGTACAAGTGTCGAACATTTCTTTAAGTAACCTATTGTGTTCTTTAGAAGTTAAATTAGGAATCGCAAACAAAACTTAACATTATTGATTCCAAATTTAACTTATCTGTTCTTAATGGTTTAGACTTGGATCGCAAGCGGAACTTAACACTATTGATCCAAATCCACGTACGTTATAAATTCAATTAAATATTAATTTCCAAAATTAGCTTCCAAGACTGCATGGCGAGGCACATGGCCTTCTTGGGTATGGGAGCATCCACCACCGCCTATACAAAGCCTTTTAAGAAAAGCTAATATTTAATTTCCTTATATAACTCTAGGTTTAACCAAAAAGAACAATCGAATCACAAATTCGAAAACCAAAGAAAAACACAAACACGAATTACTAATTCGAAAAACTAGATCTAATGCCTCTTGTGTTTGGAATTCTAACAAAGAAAAATAACTAGCATGATGCAGAAGAAAATTACTAGTTATACCTTTTCTTTGCAAATTAATGACCTCAAGATCTTTCCTCAGATCTCATCTATTTGGACACATCATGTGGGCGATGATCCTCCAAGATGAACACCACCGAAAAAATCTTCTCCGCCTTGTAATAATCGTACTACCACCACCACAAAAAAAGAAAAGAAAGGGAGAAGGAACTTGAGGATCACCAAGAAAGAGAATAAGAGTTGTGTCTCATGAGGTCTCCCCTTCTTTTATATTTATGCCTATGAAGAATTTTATAAAAATAAAAATTTTCCTCTAGTTTTTTTTCTTTCCTCTTGATTGAATCAATCATCAAATCAATGATGGCTTGATTTATCTTGGTACTTATCACCAGGCAAGCAATGTCGGCTAAAGGAAGAAATAATAATTTTTTTATAAAATTTTACAAAAATAAATACTCTTATAAAATTTTACAAGCTCTCTTTCCTAAAGTGGATGTTAAAAAGGAAAGTTTTAAAAATTAAAACCATATTTTAAAATTTAAAACTTCTCTTCAAAAATTTTCTTTTTTAACATGAATAGAAAATTTTAATTTTTAAAACTTCTCTTCCTTTTTTCTAAAACCATGAGGATGGTTAAAAAAGGAAAGTTTTAAAACTTTTAAAACTCTCTATTAAACCATATGGCCTAATTCAAATAAGGAAAGTTTTTAAAATTAAAATCTCTCTTTTAAAACTTATGGTTTTCTACAAAGAGAATATTTTAAAAATTTAAAACACCCCTCCTATTTGAATTTATTATGGTCGGCCCCTACTTGCTTGGTCACCAAGCAAGAGGGTCGGCCCTCTTAAGGAGATGGTGGCCTCACCAAGTAATGGGCCGGCCTCCTTTCTTAGACACCAAGAAGGGCTTTTAATGAGTGGTGTATAAGACACTAATGAAGCTACGACAGGGACCTAGAGGAGGAATTGGTTTTAGCCTTCTGATGAGCTTGAGTATCCTGTGTTCGCTCCGAACACACAACTCAAGTTCATCAACAATAACTCATTCCACTAGAGAGTTATTGTTGCACTACCGCACCAATCCCAAATTACATTATGGGCTCCTTCTTACCATGAGTGTGTTAGTCTCCCTATGTTTAAGATAACGAATGTCCACTAATTAAGTATGTTACTGACAACTCACTTAATTAATATCTAGCTCCAAGAGTAGTACCACTCAACTTTATTGTCATGTCAGACTAAGTCCACCTGCAGGGTTTAACATGACAATCCTTATGAGCTCCTCTTGGGGGCATTCTCAACCTAGATAACTAGGACATGATTTCCTTCTATAATCAACAACACACACTATAAGTAATATCATTTTCCAACTTATCGAGCCTATTGATTTATCAAGCTAAATCTCACCCTTTGATAAGTTAAAGAAATAGATACTAAATATATATGCTTGTTATTATATTAGGATTAAGAGTACACACTTCTATAATAACTAAGATTTAGTTATTTTATTAAGTCAGTATAAAAAGAACTTACCTAAAACGGTCCTACTCAATACACTTAGAATGTACTAGTGTAATTTATTAGTCAAGATAAACTAATACCTAATTACACTACGACTATACCAATGGTTTGTTCCTTTCCATCTTAGTAATGAGCAACTGTTTATAATTTATAAAGAGCTGATAACATGATCTTCTGTATGTGACACCACACACCATGTTATCTACTTTATGAATTAATTGAACAACTATATTCAACAAATAAATATAAACATTTGACCAATGTGATTCTTTTATTTCAAAAATAAATGTTTACAAAAGCTAGGGTTTTAGTATACACTCTAACATTTATTAAGTCGGGCCAGCTGTATTGCCTGCTCGACGCTCTTGCCTTTCTCCACTTCGAGCTGCTCGGAGCTTTTATTCAGATCGACCCTTAATTGAGCCATCTCGGTGTTCATCTGCTCCAGTTGTGCTTGAGAAGCAAATAACTGGCAGCTCGAAGCATGGAGCTGCTGGACTTCACGCTCCAAATAAGCAAGCCTATGGCACATGGCCAAGTTTTCCACCTAATACTGCAAAGAACGTTAAGCATTATACAAATTGAGTGGTCGAAAGAAAGGGGAAAATATACATACCCCAGTAGACATCTTGGTGTGGCTATTCGCCAGTTCCCTCAGAGCTATCGCCGCCGCATGGGCTCGTGCGTCAACCCATACATGTGCAAGCGACCCTTGTATTTTTATTTAATGTTCGGGGGTGAGGGATGTTGGGTCGTCCGGATGGCGGTACTCGTCAATCGGCAAGTGGATGATTGCCATTATCCATCTCTGGTCGCTCGGGCTAGAAGGTGCAAAAGTCGTCCAGCCGGTGGGTGTGAGGAGATCGATCGGATGCGGGACACCTGCACCACCACAGAGATGGGCCCATGAAGGCGGTTGGCGGTGCGCAGATTGTCCCTTAGGCAGCCCGGACAGTGAAGGTGTCCGGTCGAAGGACACAGACACAGGGAATTACCCAAGGCCCTGCTCAGGAGGAGGAAGGGAAGTCTCACCCCACTCGGATGGGGGTGGATGAGAAGTTTCACCCCGTTCGGATGGGGGTCCAGAGTTGGTCGCAGTGGGGGTCTGTAGGGCTGAAGTAGCAGTTCGGGAGGAACCTTCCGCTTGGCACCTTTTGCGGTGTTGCAAGGGCTCGTCAGAAGTTGCCGACTCCGAAGCAATAGCTATCGGGACCATCGACGGTCGTTCAGGCAGAAGGTCCGCGGTGGCAACTGTCGCATCCCTCGCGGTTGTCCGGCTTCCTCCAGTGCCGCTTCACAACACTTGAGTTCCTTCCTCTTTGCTGAGCGGATCCTCGTGTGAACCGATCGGCAGCAAGCCGCGGCTCTCCAATTTGGCTACGGTCACAGCATTGATCTCCGTGTCCGCGAGTTTGACTTTGTCGACCAAACGTGCACGCAACATAACTTGGGCTGCAAAAGAAAAGGAGAAATCAGTTAGATTCAAAAGTTACACCAAGAAGGAGCGTACCTAGGCTGGACGGAAGCCTTGTGCGGATCGAGCTCAGGCCGAACACGTAGAGGACACCCTCCAGCAGCAACTTATGTATGTGGTATTTTTGACCGGCCAAGTTAGAAGCTGCATGAAGATAGTCCAAGCGACTCTTGTATTTCTTGAGCTCTGGAGGGTTCGGCACCTCTAATTACCACCTGGTCAGAAAGTCCGGCCGCTCGGGAAAGCGAACAAAAAAGTAGTAATCCCTCCAATGCTTGTTGGAGGATGACATCTTGTCAAAAAACTAGACCCACTCGGGCCTGGAAAAGAAAACTACCCGTCAGATCATTTGGGATAATAGAAATAGTGAAAGAGCTGAGGGGTGAGGGGAATACTGTGCAGGTGAAATAGAACGAAGACCCCGAACAGCAGCCGAAAGGAGTTTGACACTAGTTGATGTAGAGGAATACAAAAATATTACAAAGAAGAAAGGGTGGATCAGGAACCGCAGACCGACGGTAAATTGGTCCTTAAAGAAGCATATAAAACCCGAAGGCGGCTCATTCGGGTAGTCAAAAGTCAAAGGAAGGCCAATTTGATAATCGGATGGAATTTCAAAGGCAGCTCTCAAATTCTCAGCATCGCGTCCGTCAAACCTGACCTCAATGGACGTATACCAAAGCCCAAAGACGGAGATAGGAGGCTGAGAGGAGCTTGTCATTGGAAATAAAAGTCAATAGGAAACAACGAAGAAACTCGATTGAAAGAGAGGGCACTAAGAAAGAACGATAGGCAGGTTCGATTGAAAGGAGAAGAGAGCTCATTAGAGAAATCACTGAGATTAACGGAAAAGGCGGAGGACGCAGTGTCGCTGAGATGCTCACCAACGAAGATGAAGACGCAAAAGTGAGGAAGATAGTGAAGCACACAAGGCTTATAAACCTTGCGGTCGATCGACCTCAGCTGTCCGATCCAAGGTTACTAAACCTAGAAGTAAATCCAACCATTAATTTTGAAAAGGTGCATGTCTCGTCACAAGCGAATGTCCACCTGTCACATCAAGCATGTGGCGGCAGTAAGGGGCATGTGTCCTACGGTCACCGAATAGCATTTAATGCACTTAATTAAAAAGACATGGTCGCGTGCTTGGCCATAATTAGCAGGGATTTGCATAGTCTTCAAGAAATATAGATGACATCAATCACGACCAGACTCACCCTAGGACACACATAACGGAAGGCAATTTGTCAAGTGTTGCTGCTCATCTTCCCGATCGGCACAAGGAAAAGCCACAGGACTGAACCCGACAACAACGAAATGAAGTCGATTGACATCGTCTTGTGGGCCAACCAGCGATTACAGATCGAGCACAGTCCGATCGGACACTATAGCATTCGAGCCGAACGGGCTTTAGAATTGCCAACGACATCTTGTCCAGTCAGTCGGACTTACAACCTCCTTCGACTAGACTTGAAGGTGAGGCTTGTGATGCGGCGGTAAGAGCCTACCTGGCACGAGTCAATGACCACAGTGTAGGTCAAAGTCAAGGCGGTCAACACTAGGAAAGCAGATCATTGGTGTTGGAGTGTATACTGAAAGCCTAAGTTTTTGTAAACATTTGTTTTGAATAAAGAATCACATTTGGTCATATTATTTATATTTGTTTGTAGTTGTTCAATTAATTTATACTGTAGATAACATAGTATATGGTGTCATATGCAGAAGATAATGTTATCAGTACCTTATAAATTATAAATAGTAGCTCACGACCAAAATGGAAAGGAACAAACCATTACAAGGTCGTAGTGTAATTAGGTATTAGTTTATCTTGACTATATAATTACACTAGTACACTCAGAGTGTATTGAGTAGGATCATTTGAGGTCGTTTCTTTTATACTGACTTTATAAAGAAACAAAGACCTCAGTTATTATGGAAGTATGTGCTCTTAATCCTAATATAATAACAAGTACATATATTTGATGTTTAGTTCTTTAATTTATCAATGGGTGAGATTTAGTTCAATGAATCAATAAACCCGATAAGTTAGGAAATGATATCACTTATAGTGTGTGTTGTTGATTATAGAAGGAAACTGTATCCTAGAGATACTAGGTTGATAATGTCCCCAAGAGGAGCTCATAAGGATTGTCATGTTAAACCCTGCAGGTGGACTTAATCCGACATGACGATAAGGTTGAGTGGTACTACTCTTGGACTAAGATATTAATTAAATGAGTTGTCAGTAACTCACTTAATTAGTGGACATTCGATATCTTAAACACAGGGAGACTAACACACTCATAATAAGAAGGAGCCCAAAAATGTAATTTGGGATTGGTGCGGTAGTTCAATAATAGTTCTCTAATGAAATGAATTATTATTGATAAAATTAAGTTGTGTGTTCGGGGCGAACACGGGATGCTTAATTTTATCGGGAGACCAAAACCAATTCCTCCTCTCGGTCCCTATCGTAGCCTCTTATTTATAGAGTACTATACTCACCTATACCCACCTTCTATACCCACCTAAAGGGGGTCGGCCAAGCTAGCTTGGAATCAAGCTAGGGCCGGCCTAAGCATGGTTTAGGGTGGCCGGCCCTAGCTTGAACCCAAGCTAGAGGAGGCCGGCCATAATTAAATTAAAAAGAATTTTTATTTTTATTTTTATTATGTGGAAGATATAATTTATTAAAGAGAATTAAAATTAAAATATCTCTCTTAAAAGGATCTACAAAAGATTAAAGAAAGAGATTAGATCTCTTTCCTTATTTGTAGATTGGAAAGACATTTTATTTTCTCTTTAAAAATTATTCACATGTTGAAAAATTAAAATTATAGAAATTTCTTTTTATCAACCATGAAGGGATTTTTGAAGAGAAATTTTATCTTAAAAATTTCCGGAAACAAATTAGGAAGTTTTAATTTGTTGATTGAAACTTGTCTAATTTGCCTCTCTATGATGTGGCCGGCCATTAAGAGTTTAATTGGGAAATTTTATTTTATTTTTCTCAATTAAATCATGTCAAGGAAATTAAGGAAATTTTATTGTAATTAAATTTCCTAATTTACCAAGGCTAAGGAATATAAAAGAAGGGGTTGGGGTGCCTTCATGGGGTACAACCGCTATTATTTTTCCTTCCTCTCTTATTCCTTGGTGTGGCCGGCCAACATCCTCTCCCTCTCTTCCTCTTTGTGGTGGTCGAAACATCCCTCTTGCTTGGAGCTCTTGTGGTGGCCGGATACTACTTGGAGAAGAAGAAGAAGAAGGAGAGAAAGCTTGCATCCCTTGGAGCTTGGTTGGTGTTTTTCTTCTTCCTTGGTGAAGCTCTCTTGTGTTGGCCGAACCTAGCTAGGAGGAGAAGAAGGTTCATTGGTGGTTTCTCATCTTGGAAGATCATTGCCCACACAACGTCCGAGGTTAGAAGAGGAATACGGTAGAAGATCAAGAGGTCTTTCTAAAAGGTATAACTAGTAATTTTTCTTTTCGCATCATACTAGTTATTTTTGGAAATAATATCAAATACAAGAGGCTTACGATTCTAGTATTTCGAATATGTTTTTCGATGTTGTGTTCTTTTGTTTTATTTTTCCTTGTGATTTGATTGGTCCTTTCGGTTAACCTAAAGTTATTTTAGGAAATTAAATATTAGCTTTCCATAAAAGGTTTTGTCTAGTCGGTGGTGGTTGCTCCCATATCCAAGAAGGTCATGTGCCTCGCCACGTCAGTACTGGGAACCAATTAGGGAAATTAATATTTAATGGAATTAATAACTTAAGGTGATTTGGATCGAACGTGTTAAGTTCCGCAGGAGATCCAAGTCTAAACCTAAAAGAACAAATAGATTAAGTTTTGGATCAAACGTGTTAAGTTCCGCAGGCGATCCAAAATTTAATTTAAAAGAACACATGGTAACTAGGAAAAGGTTCAGACCTTTGTACAAAATTTTTGTACAGTGAAACCTCTAGGTTTTCCGAGTAGCAACCAACAATTGGTATCAGAGCTAGGGTTTTGCCTCTGTGTATTTGGTATTAGTTTAATTATGCACATGTCATACATAATTTAGGCAGGATAATAGTAGGACGTGCTAACTTTGTGGATGCAGGATCCAACTATTATGGCTTATAGTTTTATGTGTGTGATTGGACCCTTGGACATGTCAAGGGCATTTATATGTGTGTGCATGATTGTATTATAAAATACAGCAGGAACTGTATTTAGTTTTACTAGGATTTTAATTTTGATCTAGATACATGTACATTCCTTTTATGGAATATAGGATCAAAAATGTAAAATTCTATTTTTGTCGCGGATCGAATCTTGCAAAGGGTGGAACCTTCTGAGGACCAGAGGCGCAGCGGAACAAGGAGCAAGATGGATGCGACAGGTGGCCAAATATGGCAGCAGCTTGGGATGACAACACACGGAGGACAACTATAGATAAAAGTCATAATAGTTGAAAATTAGATTTTCTATTTATTGCTTTTATATTGTGTTGTGTGTGCATGTTAGTATACATGTTTAGTAGGCTAGGATAGTTAAAATTCCTCATTTATAAATAACTAAGTGGGAGAGGGATTTTTAAGTAAATCCCATGGTCTCCATTACTGGTTTGTAAGTGATGCAAATAAGCTTGCGCGTTGGCTCTGAGTGCCTTCCTCCATATCGGATGAGCTTGTTTGTGGATCACTAGAACAGACTTCCATTTCGGATGATTATAGGAAGTTAATTAAGAGCGTGTGATCTTCCCCATCGGAAGGGGCATAATCTTATTAATGGACTTAGTGTCAAGTAATGGTATATACTTAGACACATCTAATAGTATCCTCCCCATCGGAGTCACTACTATTATTTGTGTAACCAAAAGATACCAACTATTAATTTTATTTGTCAAAAAGTTAGGTTGACAAGATAATAAAATTAATGGGTTAAACCCTCCTTTTACAAATGCTGATTTTGTATACGTCCACACTATCGTGGCATACAATATTCACGGTGTTTTGAGGTGTTGGTTAATTTAAAATAGTATTGTTTGAGGAATCAATATTATTCTAAATTTAGAGTTCTGACCTAAAGTTATTTGTGATTCTTAGGATGACTTTCAACCCACTGTCCATCATACTTCAACAGAATAGACTTACTGGACCTAATTACATAGATTGGAAAAGGAACCTGGACATTGTTCTGACTGCTGAAAGCTATAAATTTGTACTGACTGAACCTTGTCCTGATACACCCACCGGTGAATCTACCCAAGAGGAGATTGAATATCATAAGAGATGGGTAAAAGCAGATGAGATGGCGCGGTGTTACATTTTGACTTCAATGTCAAATGTATTGCAACATCAGCATCAAGATTTACCAACAGCCTATGATATTATGAACAATCTTAAGGAACTCTTTGGTCATCAGAATAGGGCTTCTAGGCAAGAAGCCATGAGAAGAAATTGCGACCACCAGCAAGAGAGTACTGGGGATCATATCCTAAAGATGATGGCTTATCTCTGAGATATCCTTGGAGGAGAAATTGATGGGAAACCAGATCGATATGATCCTCCAAACACTACCTAGAAGTTTTGAGCAGTTACCGACTTACAATATGAACAAAAGGGTATATTCATTGGCGGAATGTGTTACGTGGAAGGATTGTTTCTCACAACTCATATTCACTATGTTGAAAATGGTTCTACTTCTAAGCCGAAAGGAAAGAAGAAGAAGAAACAAGTTGGTTCAAAAGAAAGTGAATAAAACTCGAGTCTGATTTAAAGTGGAGTGAAGAAGCAGAAGGGCAAGTGCTTCATCCGCAAGCGATCGGGAGGCATTGGAAGGTCGTCCTCGTAGGAATCGAACAACAAAAGTATATCTCATGCTCTAGTTGTTGAAACATGTTTAGCGTGTTATCTATCACACAATTGTGGCTGAATGATCATGTCTCAATTCCTAGCGGTCAGAACCCGATAGCGAGAGATTACCCTCTACATGGGCAATGCTACTAAGGTGGCGGCTATTGCGGTGGGAGCGTCTACTTATCTTTTAGTAGTAATAGAAATTTGGTTTAAGAAATTGTCTTTATGTACCCAGTTAGAAAGAATTTAATTTCAGTTTCTAGTTTTAGATGGATATTCGGTTTCTTTCGAAGTGTAGTTATTAAGAGAAATAAAGTGATTATCTGCTTACATACTAGTTGGTAATTTGTATACTTTAAATCCAATTTCTTCCACAAAGCAAAACATGGAAATTTATAACTCATCTTAACTCTAATAAGAGAAAGAACCTTCGGATGAACCAAGCATATCTTTGCTAAGATATTCTCTTGTAAGGATATTAACTTATCAAGCTGTATTTAGCGGTGGACTTTGGGTTCATTAGAGTTGAAAATTTTCCAACTTGTGATCACCTTGAAGGTAAAATGACGAGGTCAAGGCCAAGGGTATAGAGAAGTGTTAGAGTTGGTTCACTACTGTCTGGTCCGTTGTCAGGCGAGGAGGTTTGAATATTTTGTCTCTTTCATGAGTCGATTATTCAAGATATGGATACATTACCTAATGCGTTCAAAGTACAGGAGCTGATTTGAGTGAAATCATTAGTAAGATGTGGACAAGCCGACCTCGTAGTAAAAGTATTCAAGGATGAGTTTAGAATACCTCTTAGAGAGTTTACAACTGGTCTAATCTAGTCTGATCCCAGAGCCCCAATCTAACAGTACTAAGAATAGGACTGGCTTATAGATCGATGGTGAGTTGAGTCAATTACCAAATTCATTTTGGGATATGCTGAAATAGCGAGATAATGCCTAACTTAGTACCTTCTAAATCAGTTTCTTCTACTCCCGGTAATGGAAACGAAACCCATCTAAGACATATTCGGTTGGGGTAGTCCGAGTAGTCCAATGTGTTGAAACCAGATGCTGATAAGTTAGAATCTCGTACAGAAGTTCGCGTGTTTGTGGGATATCCCAAAGGAACAAAAGGAGATTTATTTTATAGTCCTAAAGATCAGAAGGTCATTGTTAGCACCAATGCCCAGTTTTTAGAAGAAGACTATATAATGGATCACAAGCCCAGTAGTAAAGTTGTTTTAGAAGAACTAAGAGAGGACACGTCTACTTTAGTACCAACAGTACAAGATGAAGTACCACAAGAGACTGCAACACGTGTCACACATGATACACAACCACAGACAGTCACTACAACAAAATTGTTAAAAGACAACACCATAAAGACAACGGTTTTATAAGAAGCGATATAAAAGACAACGGTTTTGACAAAACCGTTGTCTTTGAGCAAAAAAATAAAAGACAACAATTTTGTAAAAACTGTTGTTGAGCGACTTTTTGTAAAATCAACACCTTTTACAACAGCTTTTCAGACAACAGTTTTAATAAACCGTTGTCTTTGACTTTATTCTTTTGCCCTTCATTGTTTTTGTTGTAGCAATGGTTTGTTTCCCTCTTCGAAAATTTTTGGCCTATTTTCCCCTTAACTTACCGAACCTAAACCTCTCCTCATACGATCTTTCTCCTCATGTCGCTGATATAGCGTTGAAACTAACCTTGATCCCTCGGCCTTCATCAACATGAACTCCCACGATCCGATCAACCCCCCTTACTCCGGGTTGTAGCCATCAAGGACCAGCTTCATGAGTCTCCTTCTTCTTTCTCTCAGATCCGAGGTTTTAGTATGGATAGTAAAACTCGATCGAAGAAAGAAGTTTTCCTTTCGAGTTCTCTCTCTTGAAGCACTTGACATCAATTACCTCTTCTCTTGGCTTTAGGCGACGAGATTAAGATTGCTTCTTCGCAGTGAAATGACCCCGAGGTGGAAAGCCGTTCGATGCAGCACGCAGGCCAGAAAAGAAATTTGAAAACAAGTTATAAACTACGATCTACAGTAGATCTACAAAGAAAACACTTTATACCTTTGATGCGTGCCCTCGCAAATCCCGCTGTCCAAGGTACGAGAGTGTCAACGTAGACACTCCTCTAATGATATCCACACGAACAAAGAGTGTCTCTCACACTCAAAGGATGGAGAAGAGAGCCCCAAGTGTGCTAGCACTTTCTAGAGCTCTCGAATGGGATTGGAAAGGAAGAAAAGAAGAAGGTACAAAAGAAATCTTATACACTCACTAGTAGTATCCTTCCTTTGTGACCTTCACTCTTCCTTTGCTCTTGGATTCACTCAACCATCTTCTCCTCACCATGGAAGTCATGGCAAAAACCAGCAAGAGAAGAGAAGGAAGAAGCAAGGAAGAAGAAGCCCAATTACCACACATTAACACACACTAAATGAAAAACATATCATCCTTTAGTGTGGCCAGCCACACACATAACTCCCTCATTTAATGTGGTCGGCCACATTAAATGGAATGGGAAGTGTTGTAACCTCCATGAGGTGGCATGTGATGTGGCAAGGATGAGTCATCCTTATGATGTGGCAACACATCAAGTCAAACTTGATGTTTCAACTTCTACTTGGTCAAGTCAAACTTGACCAATTGTCTTCCTTGTTGAGTTAAATCCAACCTTTGACTCAAGTCAATTTTTTAATTTAATGAATCTCAATTCATTAATATAAATTGACTCAATGAATCAAATCTAAATTAGACTCATTCAACAATTGAATCTAATTGAGTCTAACTCAATAAGTCTAATTTGAATCCAATTGGTTCATCATATGAACCCAATCCAATTGGTTCATCATATGAACCTAATCTCCATCCACTTGTTCTTTGTGTGTGACCCAATAGGTTCTTGTAACGTTGGCAATGTTTCTAAACTCCTTTAGAAACATAAGCAATGAGCGGCATCTAGCAATACATCATTGCTACCCAAGTTACAAGAATGTTGAGATCCAACATCACCTTGTGACTATTAATTGTGACTCCTCACAATATATGACAAGTGTCCTTCTATCCTAGACATCTAGATTGATCAATGTGAGGCATAGACCGTGTCATCCTCTGACCAATCTAAATCTTGAACTCCAAGTAGACTCACTCAATCAAATGAACTCAATATCTCATATTGACTCATTTGGCCATACACTTAGTGGTCTTACTCTATCAAGAATATCGATGTCGCTCCCGTCATATGGGAGGATAGATCCCATCTACATCACTCATCCCTCTGCATAATTCGTTACATACCTAGTAATCGCTTTATAGTCCACCCGCCACGGGTGACGTTTGATGAAACCAAAGTACATAACTCCTTATGTAGGGATCCATGGTGACTTCAGTCTAAGGACTAATAGTCATACTAATAGCCACATGAGAAAGTATATGACACTCATATAACGATCCATGATACTTTCTCATGGCGTCATTCAAGATACATTCTCTAATGCATACCCATGTGTCGACTTGATATCTCTATATCCATGACTTGTGAGATCAAGTCATCGAGCTGACCATGCTAGTCTTATTGTATTAACATTGTCCAGAATGTTAATACTCGACTAGGAATGATTTAGAGTAGTGTTCCCTATATCATCTCACTATCGATTCAACTAATCGATTGATATAGGTATGAACCTTCTACTCAAGGACGCTATTATACTTAGTCTATTTGGCACTAATACAAATAAGTATAATAACCAAATAAATGCCTTTATTAATATACAAGAATATGATACAATGAGTCCATACAATCATCAAATGATTGGCTCTAGGGCTCTAACTAACAATCTCCCACTAGCACTAGTTCCAATCAGTATAGACTCTAAGGCCTAATGACCTAGTGTGACCATCATGCTTCCTCCGTACCTGGTCAAGGGATCGCGATGTTAGCCTGTGAGGTACTCTTGAAATCTTCATATCTCCTCTATCGATAATCTCGAATGAGATGGAAGCGCGTAGTATGCTTGGTCCGTTGGTGTAAGCGAGGTTCCTTCATATAGCTCCATTGTTGTCACAATAGAGCTCAATGGTCGTGATGAACCACCCCAAGTTCGATGATGAACTTGCGGATCAGCGCCTCCTTTCGCCTCGATGCGAATATACTCTCTAGAATCATCGTGTCTTGCTTGAACTCTTCCACTCACGGCACCACCATTTAAGCAAAACGAACCCAGGCTACGATCTATAGTCATCCTGGTCGGGAAGCTAGCATCACAACCCTTCTGACTAGCTCATCATTGCCTCCATATATCAAGAAATATTCTTTAGTCTTTCTTAAGTACTTAAGAATATTCTTGACCGCTATCCATAACTTTCACTGGGTATCTGCTCGTCATGCTCAAAGCATACGAGACATCGGGTCGAGTACATAGCATGGCGTATATGATTGATCCTATGGTGAGACATAGGGATCTGATCCATACGGTCTCTCTCTCTCTAGAAGAGGGACCTTGAGTCTCGAAAGACTCACGCCATGTGACATCAAATCCCTTCTTGGAGTTCTGCATGGCAAACCGAAGGAGTACCTTGTCAATGTATGTACTCTGACTTAGGCCAAGCAATCTCTTAGATCTATCCCTATAGATCTGTATCCCTAGAATGCGGGATGCCTCACCTAAGTCCTTCATTGAGAAGCAACTCCCTAGACAGGTCTTGATAGACTGAAGCATAGGGATGTCCTTCCCAATGAGTAGTATGTCATCCACATATAATATGAGGAAGACAACTATATCTCCTACAACCTTCTTGTAGACACAAGGTTCATCTTCGTTCTTGATGAAACCAAACTATTTGATTGCATCATCGAAACGAAGATTCCAGCTCCGTGAAGCTTGCTTTAGTCCATAAATGGACCTATGCGGCTGCTACCTGCTAGTATCGTGGATCTACAAAACCCTCGGGTTGTGTCAACACATCCCTCGGCGTGGTTTCCATTCGAAACACGTTTGACATCCATCGCCATATCTCATAGTCATGGTAGGTGCCATAAAGGCATGATCGAATGGACTTAAACATCTCTTTGGAGAAAGGTTTCATCATAGTCAATACCATGAATCGCTTGAAACATTTAGCTACCGTTTATAGATAAGTCCATCCATGTCGGTCTTTTCTTAAAGACCCACTTGCACCCAATGGGTTTTACCCTTCGGTGGATCAACCAAAGTCCATACTTGGTTGGTGTACATGATTCCATTTCGGGATCTCATGGCATGTGGCCATTTCTAATCTGGTCACAAACTACTGCCGATAGGTGGTAGGCTCATCCTCTATGAGCAACGCCACGGCCGGTTACAAGAATGAGAGTATCAAACACGACGCACTTTATCAAGACTATATTCACGAACTGTTGTTCTCAACCTCCTTGGAAGGAACATCATCCACAACACTTTAGGGCTCAAATAACTTCCATCGCCTAGTATGGTATCTATCTTGAATTCTTCAAGATCTAACGAATTCCCCACCACTCTAGAAACAAAGTCCCTTTAGGAAAGACCTGGGCCTTTTGCCACAACCACCAGCGTTGACCTGAACGAGAAGCAATATCCCCTGCCTCGGGATCCGATGAACAGCACTGTCGACTGTCCTAATTTGTCCAGACTCGACACGAATGAAGCCTCACAACCCCAAATTTCATGAAAGACACCATGATCTCCCGCACCCATATCCCATACGTGTCTTTATCACGCCTCGGATGAACTCCTCCTACCGACAAGCCGCCGTGTCTAGGTATATATATCCCATATGTTGGAAGATCTGCGGTGACTCATCATAGATCATACCATCTAAGACAAGGTATGATTCCTCCGTCGATACACCATTCCACTGCGAGGCCCAGAGGTGAGTGAGTCGACAGAATCCCACACCAAATGATAGTCACCAACTTATGGCGGCAGATATCCACCCCGATCGGATCGCTATCTAATACCGTCGGTTCTCGTATCACTCTTGAATTCCTAACTTTTCAGCGATTCGACTTATGTACAGCACATAACCGATCTACCAAGTCATCAGAACAGATGGCACTTATAACCACTAGCAATGATTGAAAGGGCCCACACAGCATCACTTGCGTATGAGTCCTAACAAATCGGGGCCGCTTCTCTCGCTACGCCCACTCAAAGGAGTCTGGTCATCTTGCTCAGAAGGATCAGACAATTTCAGGATGACATTCAAATCAAATAAGTTCAAAGATACCATCCTACGGAGTCGGATAAGCGCTGTCATTTATATACCCAAGCGCGCATGTGTAGTTTGTCATGTCATTTGACCAACCTCTCAGACAAAGAAGCTCAAGGTCTAGAATATGTAGAGTCCGCTATTAGAGGTGCACCACACGTAACATATCACAACAGACAGTAACAATTGTCTTTATTATAAACGAATCCTTCTTGTCCAAACAACAGGAATGTTCTGAAGTCAAGGCAAAAGCACATAACAACAACTTAATTCTAGTACAAGCCTGAGAGAAGAGATAGATGATAAGTCTCACAACTGCCCATTGCCCACTATTCATCTCACACCGTTGATGCCTCGCTATTTCGCTGTAATATTAGGCACAAATGTATACACACTGTGATTCAATACCCACGATGAAGAACACAGAGAGGTCACTTATAATATGTACACCAAGTAGAAATTACTTTCTAAGATCTCCGTGCATTCTTCGAGTTCTCTTCCAGTTTTGCTTATCCTTTATAGTATAAAGACACCATATCGCGCCCATCCCGCCGCTGCCTGGAGCTCGTAGCCCGATGCAAGGCGGCAGTGACATAAGATGTGACACACCCAGCGCGCCATCTGACAAGCCTGTAGGCACCTTGGCCACTGTGTATAGTGGCAGAGGAGCCTGAATAGTCGCCTGCACCCATGTTTCATTGCCTCGAGAGAACTATTTCGTGTTCTGCATCATCCAGAAATTGTTCGCTGAGTCCTTCTAAGATGTAACGCAGGAGAAAGAGTTCGTATTCGACGTCATGGTTATCTACAACAGAAAATTTGTAGAAATAAATATCATATTCTTTTAAAATCATTTAATTAGGCCTTTAATTAAATGATGCTCCCACTGAATTCTATAATTCTTGTGGGACAAGATCCACATCATACTAACCCTTGAGTTAGCTTTGGCTAATACGCCCAAGGCTTAGTATGATCGGTAGGTAACGATTACCAATTACATCTCTATGCAACTCTTGTTTATAAAATCAATATCCGCATTTATATTAAAACTCGAGTTAGCTTTGGCTAATACGCCCAAGAGTTAATATAGATGTGATTTTGACCTATCATTCCAACTATTGGAAGAATGCCTATAGTTGACTCGATCCAACCGAGTAACTAGGAATACTCAATCTAATTGAGTTTGTATTCACCCATGCGTTGATAGGCGGGACCAAGTTTGTCCCTCCGTACCCTACCAAGATAATATGTATTGCTCTTCTTTGGCAGATTCAACAATACATGTGATCGAGGTAGTGATATGTATCATGGCACGGTTAGGCATTTAGAGTTGGTTCGATCGAGATCTAATCTAATCGAAAAGGATGCATCTTGTGCACGACTTAGATCTAATCTAATTGCAAGGGTGCATCATGTGCACGACTTAGAACTAATCTAATCGTAAGGCACTAATTAATTAATTACTTATTAAACATGCATCATATACATAAGCAATTAACTAATTAATATATTTGTGATTTAGTCATGGCCCTACTACGATCTTCTCAAGCCAATGAGAAGATCGAATGGTCAACCTAGGGTCAACAGCTTCTCCAAGCTCCTCCTTGTGTTGCTCGTGCCCGCCTCGGAACTCCGTCTCTTGTGGACCCTCCACCGCTCCAATTTGTACATTACAATTTGAAACTTGAGTTACATTCGAGTCTAAATCTAATTTACAACAAGAATATAAGAGAAAGGCACGATGCGCAGGTCACGGAAAAATAAAACATACAACACACGCAGGCCGTATTATGAATTACAACACAATCCAATCATATTGGATTTTTGGGCCATGACTATCACAAAATTAATATATAATTCAAAATTATATATTTTTCATAATTTTCTATAATTTTAAAAATAATTTTTATAATTTTTACAAGTAAAATTTCGGTCCCGTTTAGCGGTTTGGGTGCAATCGAGAACGGATCCCAAGGGCCAGGGCAGCGCTTCGCGATCTAACCATCGCGAGGGTTCCTGCGATCCAACAGCGCCTAAACCCGCTGTCCCAAAGCGATTTGGGCGAGACATTCTGTGAAAAATCTTCCCGCTTTTAGCGATTTCGGTGCAATGCGAGCAAATCCTGCGAGGTTAGGGGCAGTACCCCCCACGATCTAACCATCATGAGTTGCTCCTTTGCAATCTAATGGCACCCAAGCCCGCTGTCCCAAACGGATTTGGGGCAAACCGAAGCCGTTTGGAAAAACTTGTGCTTCGCTTCTACGGAAAAATTACCCATAAAAACTATAAAATCATAATTTTACAGAAAATTACAGAAACTTTAGTTTTCATAAAACCAAAAATCAAACTCGTACAAGCCTTACACGTGGCTCTGATACCACTGTTGGGTTTTTCGGGCCGCGAATCACCCAAAGCCGTAGGATCCGTGCAAAGAAAAATTTCGAAAACATGAGTACGAGTTATAAACTACGATCTACAGTAGATCTACAAAAGAAAACACTTTATACCTTTGATGCGTGCCCTCGCAAATCCCGCTCGTCCAACGGTACGCCGGATCTCGAGAGTGTCAACGTAGACACTCCTCTAATGATATCCACACGAACAAGGAGTGTCTCTCACACTCAAAGGATGGAGAAGAGAGCCCCAAGTGTGCTAGCACTTTCTAGAGCTCTCGAGTGGGATTGGAAAGGAAGAAAAGAAGAAGGTACAAAAGAAATCTTATACACTCACTAGTAGTATCCTTCCTTTGTGACCTTCACTCTTCCTTTGCTCTTGGATTCACTCAACCATCTTCTCCTCACCATGGAAGTCACGGAAAAAACCAGCAAGAGAAGAGAAGGAAGAAGCAAGGAAGAAGAAGCCCAATTACCACACATTAACACACACTAAATGAAAAACATATCATCCTTTAGTGTGGCCGGCCACACACATAACTCCCTCATTTAATGTGGCCGGCCACATTAAATGGAATGGGAAGTGTTGTAACCTCCATGAGGTGGCATGTGATGTGGCAAGGATGAGTCATCCTTATGATGTGGCAACACATCAAGTCAAACTTGATGTTTCAACTTCTACTTGGTCAAGTCAAACTTGACCAATTGTCTTCCTTGTTGAGTTAAATCCAACCTTTGACTCAAGTCAATTTTTTAATTTAATGAATCTCAATTCATTAATATAAATTGACTCAATGAATCAAATCTAAATTAGACTCATTCAACAATTGAATCTAATTGAGTCTAACTCAATAAGTCTAATTTGAATCCAATTGGTTCATCATATGAACCCAATCCAATTGGTTCATCATATAAACCTAATCTCCATCCACTTGTTCTTTGTGTGTGACCCAATAGGTTCTTGTAACGTTGGCAATGTTTCTAAACTCCTTTAGAAACATAAGCAATGAGCGGCATCTAACAATACATCATTGCTACCCAAGTTACAAGAATGTTGAGATCCAACATCACCTTGTGACTATTAATTGTGACTCCTCACAATATATGACAAGTGTCCTTCTATCCTAGACATCTAGATTGATCAATGTGAGGCATAGACCGTGTCATCCTCTGACTAATCTAAATCTTGAACTCCAAGTAGACTCACTCAATCAAATGAGCTCAATATCTCATATTGACTCATTTGGGTATGGCCATACACTTCGTGGTCTTACTCTATCAAGAATATCGATGTCGCTCCCGTCATATGGGAGGGATAGATCCCATCTACATCACTCACATCCCTCTGCATAATTCGTTACATACCTAGTAATCGCCTTTATAGTCCACCTAATTACGGGTGATATTTGACGAAACCAAAGTACATAACTCCTTATGTAAGGATTCATGGTGACTTCAGGTCTAAGGACTAATAGTCATACTAATAGCCACATGAGAAAGTATATGACGCTCATATAACGATCCATGATACTTTCTCATGGCGGGTCATTCAGTATACATTCTCTAATGCATACCCATGTGTCAGCTTGATATCTCTATATCCATGACTTGTGAGATCAAGTCATCGAGCTGACCTACATGCTAGTCTTATTGTATTAACATTGTCCCTGAATGTTAATACTCGACTAGGAATGATTTAGAGTAGTGTTCCCTATATCATCTCACTATCGATTCAACTAATCGATTGATATAGGTATGAACCTTCTACTCAAGGACGCTATTATACTTAGTCTATTTGGCACTAATACAAATAAGTATAATAACCAAACAAATGCTTTTATTAATATACAAGAATATGATACAATGAGTCCATACAATCATCAAATGATTGGCTCTAGGGCTCTAACTAACAAGATGGACCATGGATCGGCAGCCCAAAACTCCCGCCTGGTGGAGGAGGTGTTCCGCGACATCAAGGGCTGGCGAGCCGCCATCATCAGGGCGCTCACCACCGGTAACTCCACTCTGCTTCTTTCTTCTTTTCCTTTCTCAACGATGTTATCGTCATTGACCTTCTCTTGTTTCCTGGTTATTCGCCTGTGCAGATTTTGAGGACTTCTATCAACAATGCGATTCCGGTTAGTAATTCCACAATCTTAGCTGCTGGTAGTCAACTTGGTTTTTGAATTTCAAGTACTTGGGAGTTTTATTTCATGGCTGGAGTAACGAAGCCTTGACATTTAGGTTTTTATTTGTCGAATATTTGCAACTGAGCGAGATAAATGCCTTTATGTACAAGGTTTTGGTACTCTAATTAAGCATTTGCGATAGGAGTTAGATTATGTTCAGTTTAGTTGCAATTTTTCTAGGATTCAGATTGTAAGTATCAGAGATCCAATGATCAATAATTCAGAAAACTAGTATTTGATCATTGACGCATTATAAGTTCTTGTTCAGGGTGCTCGATACTGCATAGTTTTGTGTGGCCAAATGAGCAGTATAGGTCTTCTTTTGTGCTTTGTTTAAGTCTAGGCTTACTTGGGCAAGAAGATAGGAGGAAGAGGGAGAGGGAAAGTGACAGAAATGTAACTGAGTGATCATGCTCCACGTGCAATATACATCAGTAACTTCCTAATAAGACATAGTCAATTCCAATAAATGACACTCATGAGGTCAGAGTTTAAATTCACCAATCAGTTCATGTGTCGAGAGGTCGGTCTTAATCAAGTCAATTGCCGCACCCGCAATGAAGAAACAATAAAAAGGAGTGTTAATAATATAAATACAAATTGATTCTTTGTTCTAACAATTCAGAGTTTTTTTTGGATAAGTGGTTAGAACAAATGGATTCCATGCACAATTTGTTGAGGGTTTTCTGTGATGCTGTGGATTGTATATTATGTCAGTCTATTAACAATTGAGAACCATTTATTTAAGGAAAATCTACTTGTTGATGCTTAGTGATTATATGTATTGGGTTTTTCAGACAAGTAGTTTAATGACTCCATTGTCTATATTATACAGGATTATATGTATTGGGTTTTTGATAAGTAGTTTAATGATGCTGTCAAATCTTTAAATGGTCATTGTGTCAATCTTGTTTGGGATTACCATCCAGCTTTAAATAGTTTTAACTGATGGCTTATGCTCTACTATTTCTAGATGACACAACACAATGTTGGAGCTTTAGTGGTGGTGAGACCCGGAGAAGAGAAGGCAATTGCTGGAATTGTTACTAAGAGAGGTAATTGGTTGTCCATGTTTGTTTTTGTTGGTTGTGAAATGGTATTTCTCAATTCTATGGTTGCGCCAGTAGATTCAACTGGGTAGATGATTTTCAGATGTTCTTCGGCAACTTCAATTTTTATGGCAATCTTTTTACAACTGAGTGTACGCCAATGTGAAGTTTTAAATTTCAATTAAGTTAAAAATTATCTAATTATCCTGAAAGTTATTTTCATGACATTTTGATAATCACATTATCTCAAACACAATCATTTACTTGATGCAAATCAATTGTGTGATGGTCCAATGTGTGTGACGGTTCTCTCTAAGCAACAGATTTGTTCTTCACCTCTTCAAGACATTAGGGAAATAAGTTTAAGACAATTTTAACATCCTACAAGAGCAGTTGATTAGCAGATAAATTTGATCTTCACCTCTGTTCAATATCTTTTTTGAAAACTAAGAACTAGTTTTGATAATGGTTCTTTTATGCAATTATACTTGCCATGCAAATTACTTGTGTTCTTAACGATTCCTTCTTCTTCAGATTATCTCCGGAAAATGATTGCACAGGGAAGATCTTCCAAGTCAACTAAAGTTGGTGACATCATGACTGAAGAGGTAAATTTCAATCTCAAGTTGTACAGACAATGTCTGAAAATTTTGAATTGAGTAGAAGTATTATTTCAAGATTTTGTTATTTTTCTTCCAATCTGATGTCGATTCTTTTCCTATATCCAGAATAAACTGATCATAGTGACTCCAGATACCAAGGTTCTGTAGGCAATGCAACTGATGATAGGTCTCTTTAGCAAGATTTTGTCGATAGATTGTCTAAATCAATTCAACTAGTTAATCTCTCAACATGTCTTAAACTACTGGTTTCATGCGTTTCAGTACAACTTTGTTAGTTGTTTACTAGGATCATGTGGGAACTCCTTAAAAAGAGTTGAAGCTTCAACTCAATGCAGGGTTTATATATGAGGTCGAGGTTCAGTGAAGGATTCTATAATGGTATGTGAATATCATGTAATATTTATCTTAATGAAAAATGAGTATATTCCAATCTCCCAAACCTTGATGTATTATCCTCACTATTAACTTTTTAAGGCCTATCTATATAAAAAATAGATCTTTGTCTTTATGTTTGAAGGCAAAATAATCTATGTTTTTGAATGTGATATGGGTTTCTCTTCTCTTGTTTCTGCTAGAGTATGATGTTCTTTGTACAAGTTACACCGACATTAAGTTAACCGTGCATTTTAGAACTTATGTAATTTTCGATATTAGCATCCTATAATATGTCCTAATTAATGGATTGTTATTATCAACTCAAAAGCTAAGGTGCATTATTTCTTGTCTTAATACTCAAGTTTTCCCTCCTTTTTTTGAATAGGAAGAAAGCTTACGGGATAAACCTGGATATGAACACTTAAACAAACCGCTGCACATACTATTGGAAGCAGAATTTACACCAGACATAATTGATGCTCGCTTAAACCAAGCTGTTGCCACCCTTGAAGATCTTCTGAAGCCTGTGGCAACAAAAACTTTCACCTAGGTTGCATCCTCCTCATTGTTCTACAAGATGTCGACGCGAATGTTATTATCAAAACATAGTCACTATTCAAACTCCAAATCTTGCAGGACGAGTCAATCGACTACTACAAGAAGCAACAGCTCAGGGAGTTGGCCATACTCAATGACACGTTGAGGGAAGAGAGTCCACAAATGAGCCCACAAACGTTCAGGGAGTTGCCCCACAGGAAACAGTTGTAAATGTAGTTTATTTGTTTATTTGTATTAGGATAAATTTTATTTGAATATGAGACATGTTTCTTCTTTTATGATTATAATTCTTGTATAAGTAACATTTTGAATGACATTGATATGGGAAATATTCTTTCTTTTGTGATTATAAGCTTTTATTATATATTTATATTGAAATCTGATATATTGGTATTAAAAGACAATAGTTTAAAAGACAACGATTTAAAATCGTTATTATTGTTGTCTATCACCCTCAAAGACAACGGTTAAAAACCGTTGTCGTAGCCCCAAAAACTATTGTAACTGACAGCAACGTTATTAAAAGTGCTTTAAACAACAACGGTTTTAAACTGTTGTCTTTTCAATCAAAGACAACGGTTTTAAACCGTTGCAAAACTGTTGTCGTTTCATTCTACGACAACGGTTTAAAACCGTTGTCGTAGCCCCCACTTTTAACAACACTGCCAATTACAACGGTTTTAAAGGGCCTACGACAACGATTTTTAACCGTTGTCTTTTAATGTTTTTGTTGTAGTGAGTGCCTCGTCGTAGTGGGAGGGTTGTAAGGCAGCCTGAGAGATTCATGTTTTTGGGAGAGTCTTCGGACTTGATCCCGGGTAAACATGAACCTGATCCCCGGACATATGACGAAGCACTCCAAGATATAGATGCAGCATCTTGGCAAAAGGCGATGAATTCTGAAATAGAGTCTATGTACTCTAATAAGGTCTGGGAGCTTGTAGAACCACCTGAAGGTGTAAAAGTCGTTGGATGCAAGTGGATCTACAAAAGGAAAAGAGGGAAGACGGGAAGGTATAAACCTTCAAAGCTAGTCTTGTTGCGAAAGGGTACACTCAGAAAGAGGGAATCGATTATGAGGAAACTTTTTCACCGGTAGCCATGCTTAAATCTATCCGGATACTCTTATCCATTGCTGCTCATATGGATTATGAGATTTGGCAAATGGATGTCAAGACAGCTTTCCTTAATGAAAGTCTTGAAGAAAACATCCATATGAAGCAACCAGAAGGGTTCATTGAAAAAGGCAAAGAGCATCTAGTGTGCAAACTCAATCAGTCCATTTATGGACTGAAGCAAGCTTCAAGGTCTTGGAACATCCGGTTTAATGAAGTAATCCAGTCATATAGATTTATTCAGAGTCCGGATGAGTCTTGTGTATATAAGAAGTGTAACGGAAACGTGGTGGTATTTCTTGTACTATACGTAAATGATATTTTGTTAATTGGCAACAATGTCAAGGTATTATCAGACGTAAGGATATGGTTGTCCAAATAATTTGATATGAAGGACTTAGGAGATTGTGCACACATTCTTGGGATCAAAGTAATAAGGGATCGCAAGAAAAGAATGTTGTGTCTATCCCAAGCTTCATATATAGATCAATCCTTGCTCGTTTTAGCATGCGGAATTCCAAGAAAGGTTTTTGCCTTTTAGGCATGGAATAGCTCTATCTAAAGAGATGTCTCGAAGACATCAAAGGAGTTAGAAGACATGAAAGCAGTTCCTTATGCTTGAGGAAGCCTTATGTATGCAATGCTATGTACGAGACCGGATATCCGTTTTGCCGTGGGCAGAATAACCCTGGACAAGGACATTGGACTGCGGTAAAACATATATTAAAGTACCTGAGAAGGACTAGAGATTATATGCTAGTTTACCAAGCAGACGATTTGCTCCCTGTGGGTTACTCGGATTCAGATTTCCAATCAGATAGGGACAATAATAAGTCTACATCAGGCTATTTGTTTACTTTAAGAGGTGGAGTCATTGTATGGAGGAGTGTTAAGTAGAAATGCGTTTTAGACTCAACCATGGAAGCTGAGTATGTGGCAGCCTCTGAGGCAGCCAAAGAAACTGTATGGCTCAGGAACTTCCTAATGGACTTAGATGTGATTCCTGGTTTGCCCAAAATCATCACAATTTATTGTGATAATAGCGGTGCAGTTGCAAACTCGAAGGAACCATGAGCCCATAAGGCAAGTAAACATATAGAGCGCAAGTACCACCTGATACGAGACATTGTCAAGCGAGGAGAAGTTGTCGTCACCAAGATTGCATCAGCAGATAACCTGGCAGACCCTTTCACTAAGGCCCTTCCGGCGAAAGCTTTTGATCGGCATGTGGAAGGGATGAGAATCAGATGTATGACAATAGATATGGCAGCTTAGTCTTTTAGTATAAGTGGGAGATTGTTGGAGTGTATACTGAAAGCCTAAGTTTTTGTAAACATTTGTTTTGAATAAAGAATCACATTTGGTCATATTATCTACATTTGTTTGTAGTTATTCAATTAATTTATATTGTAGATAACATAGTATGTGGTGTCACATGCAGAAGATAATGTTATCAGTACCTTATAAATTATAAACAGTAGCTCACGACCAAAATGGAAAGAAACAAACCATTAGAAGGTCGTAGTGTAATTAGGTATTAGTTTATCTTGACTATATAATTACACTAGTACACTCAGAGTGTATTGAGTAGGACCATTTGAAGTCGTTTCTTTTATACTGACTTTATAAAGAAACAAAGACCTCAGTTATTATGGAAGTGTGTGCTCTTAATCCTAATATAATAACAAACACATATATTTGATGTTTAGTTCTTTAATTTATCAATGAGTGAGATTTAGTTCGATGAATCAATAAACCCGATAAGTTGAGAAATGATATCACTTATAGTGTGTGTTGTTGATTATAGAAGGAAACTGTGTCCTAGAGATACTAAGTTGATAATGTCCCCAAGAGGAGCTCATAAGGATTGTCATGTTAAACCCTGCAGGTGGACTTAATCCGACATGACGATAAGGTTGAGTGGTACTACTCTTGGACTAAGATATTAATTAAATGAGTTGTCAGTAACTCACTTAATTAGTGGACATTCGATATCTTAAACACAGGGAGACTAACACACTCATAATAAGAAGGAGTCCAAAAATATAATTTGGGATTGGTGCGGTAGTTCAATAATAGTTCTCTAGTGGAATGAATTATTATTGATAAAATTAAGTTGTGTGTTCGGGGCGAACACGGGATGCTTAATTTTATCGGGAGACCAAAACCAATTCCTCCTCTCGGTCCCTATCGTAGCCTCTTATTTATAAAGTATTATACCCACCTATACCCACCTTCTATACCCACCTAAAGGGGGCCGGCCAAGCTAGCTTGGAATCAAGCTAGGGTTTAGGGTGGCCGGCCCTAGCTTGAACCCAAGCTAGAGGGGGCCGGTCATAATTAAATTAAAAAGAATTTTTATTTTTATTTTTATTATGTGGAAGATATAATTTATTAAAGAGAATTAAAATTAAAATATCTCTCTTAAAAGGATCTACAAAAGATTAAAGAAAGAGATTAGATCTCTTTCCTTATTTGTAGATTGGAAAGATATTTTATTTTCTCTTTAAAAATTATTCACATGTTGAAAAATTAAAATTATAGAAATTTCTTTTTATCAACCATGAAGGGATTTTTGAAGAGAAATTTTATCTTAAAAATTTCCGGAAACAAATTAGGAAGTTTTAATTTGTTGATTGAAACTTGTCTAATTTGCCTCTCTATGATGTGGCCGGCCATTAAGAGTTTAATTGGGAAATTTTATTTTATTTTTCTCAATTAAATCATGTCAAGGAAATTAAGGAAATTTTATTGTAATTAAATTTCCTAATTTACCAAGGCTAAGGAATATAAAAGAAGGGGTGGGGGTGCCTTCATGGTGTACAACCGCTATTATTTTTCCTTCCTCTCTTATTCCTTGGTGTGGCCGGCCAACATCCTCTCCCTCTCTTCCTCTTTGTGGTGGTCGAAACATCCCTCTTGCTTGGAGCTCTTGTGGTGGCCGGATACTACTTGGAGAAGAAGAAGAAGAAGGAGAGAAAGCTTGCATCCCTTGGAGCTTGGTTGGTGTTTTTCTTCTTCCTTGGTGAAGCTCTCTTGTGTTGGCCGAACCTAGCTAGGAGGAGAAGAAGGTTCATTGGTGGTTTCTCATCTTGGAAGATCATTGCCCACACAACGTCCGAGGTTAGAAGAGGAATACGGTAGAAGATCAAGAGGTCTTTCTAAAAGGTATAACTAGTAATTTTTCTTTCCGCATCATACTAGTTATTTTTGGAAATAATATCAAATACAAGAGGCTTACGATTCTAGTATTTCGAATATGTTTTTCGATGTTGTGTTCTTTTGTTTTATTTTTCCTTGTGATTTGATTGGTCCTTTCGGTTAACCTAAAGTTATTTTAGGAAATTAAATATTAGCTTTCCATAAAAGGTTTTGTCTAGTCGGTGGTGGTTGCTCCCATATCCAAGAAGGTCATGTGCCTCGCCACGTCAGTACTGGGAACCAATTAGGGAAATTAATATTTAATGGAATTAATAACTTAAGGTGATTTGGATCGAACGTGCTAAGTTCCGCAGGAGATCCAAGTCTAAACCTAAAAGAACAAATAGATTAAGTTTTGGATCAAACGTGTTAAGTTCCGCAGGTGATCCAAAATTTAATTTAAAAGAACACATGGTAGCTAGGAAAAGGCTCAGACCTTTGTACAAAATTTTTGTACAGTGGAACCTCTAGGTTTTCCGAGTAGCAACCAACAATTGGCTGATCGGAGAGTCCCTTATCCAATCGACCATTTGAGTAAATAATTATAGTTAGTCCGGTCGACAGGAGAACAAACTACGTGGGTTGGGAGCCCGAGCCGAGCGGACCACCCGTATGACTTGAAGAATGGTGTTGGCATTATACACTTAATAAAGCAATAAAATGATAGAAGAGGAAAAGACGGATAATTAATAAAGAGAAAACTAAATAGAGCACACCATCTATCATTAAATGAGAAGAAGTCAAGACAAAGACATCTTCTGCCGGTAATCAATATCATTAAACAGGGAAGATGGAGGGTCACCAGAAAAGGTATAAAAAGGGCACGTCAAGTATGAAAAAGGAAAGAAAAATCTTTATCTTTGATACACTTTTTTCCTCTCTTGTTTCTCACTTGAACGTCGAAGGGCCAACGCCAAGGACCTCTTCCCTAGTTTTGGTTTTGTTTTGCAGAGAGTGAGGTCTTCATCCAGTCAACGAAACTGCCACCTCCCCAACTTTCCAGCTTCGCGCCTTTGGACAGGATCAGACGCTAAAATGGACTCAGTCGGCCTATCAACAAAGCGTATTAATGACCCACCAAATCAACAGCCTAATAATATTCCTTTTTGGCATCTTATGCAATCATTGTCAGAGAATCAAGGTGATATTCTATATGTGAGTCATATGGCGGAAGCTTCTACCTACAAAGCACAGAAATGAGAGGAAAAGTAACACTATATAAGGGGATTTCCACCTTCAGGTGCAGGTAAGCTTTGTCATGAGAGTTCACTGTTCATCATCCCTGCTCTTCGTTTTCTTCTTCCACTACTTGGCTGACTTAAGCGTCGGAGTTCCTGCACCGAGGACCCCTCCCTGGCCCGGTTACTACTACTTTTTTCTCTCCGTTCTTGTTTTGGCCACGCAAGATAGTCTGCAGCAGCAAGTTCCTCTTGTAGGGAGTTTTCTCACAGTCAGCATCAGAGCCATCTAGCCAACACATCATCTTCCTTTCCTTCAGACATGATCAACTATAAAGCTATCAAACGGGCAAACACATGGTGGGATGGGTCAGCCCATGGCAAGCTAGTCATCTGACGGGATGGGGCGGGGTGGGCCGACCCATCATCTTGGCGGATGGAAAAATTCTCAACCCCATCCAATCCAAAACAAGTTACCGGTTAGACAAGTCAACCCACGATGCCATTAAAATTTTTTTAAAAAAATTAAAAACGGATAGATAACCAACAAGTCAACCCATTTTTTATGTGAACTTCATTCATGACACCTAATGCTACCACTATGTTGTTTCTTTAGCTAGATTAATAATTCCATACAAGATGAACATATTCTGTGCAGCAAAGCCTTTGCTATAATTTTTTTATGTTTTAAAAATATTCACCTCTTTTAAGAACCTAGAATGCCATGATGAAAAAAATTCTATTCAATAGGAATGTATCATAACAGCGTGAACAACCTGAAGTCTCTTCTTTATTTGCTTACGTGCAAAGTCTTTGATGAGCATGTACGCTGAAGTAAAGCTGGAGTGGGTAATACTCGTGAGATGGACTTTGAAAGCTTTCTAGATTTTATTTTGGCCATTGAAAATAAAGACACACATGAAGGATTAACATACTAATTCAAATGCCTTGAGTTGTTGTAGCATTTCCATCTATTCCTTCTTATTGTTTTTCTTTGCTGATCTTGAAACTCACTTGCCAAGTTGCCATGTATCCTTGCTAAAGATGTTCACCAAAAGTGGATCGATGATGGAATTGTCCATTAGGTGTTCATATTTCTCAATCTGTAGGTCAACCCAAATTCGTCACGGTTCGATCCACATGGGCCGCGGGCCTAGGCGGGTCAGTCTATGATAGGTTTGGTAATAAAATTACAACCCAACCAATTTAAATTGTTAGCAGGACGGGCCAACCCGATGGGCCAACTCAAATTGACGGCTCTAATTAAATATCTAGTATTTGGTTAACACATGACAGGAGAATATTTGATGAGATGAATTCACAGCCCTCTCGATGCTTATTGGATGTTCTGCTATATTCATGGCAGATCTGAGAAGCTACTGCAGCTAGGCCAATTTATGCAATGTGAGACTTAAGAAGATAGAGTAATGGACATCGATAAACTAAATGTGGTTGAGAATACACATCTTAGGTGAGGATGATGTTTTGGTTAGTGCAACAGGAGTATGGATTTTTTCCCCTTTTTGTCTCCCAGTTTTTCAATCATTGGGTTGGGAAATCAAGTTGCCAACACTGCATATAACTCCCATTACATGAAAGAACTTCTGAGGAGCTAGCTACCAATTTTCCTTTTTATTGAAAAGGAAAATACGGATGGCAACTTCTCCCCATCTGCAAGACTATTAGATCTAAGAAGATCATTATGTGTATAGAATTTAAATTAGTTTATACTTCCTGCACCTTATTCAGAAATACACAGTCTGAATTTGAACACTTCTGAAGAGGAAGAACTAGTTCCGAATCATATGTGCACAGGGTTATTGAACTGGACAGGATTTGCAAGGTGAGTTGTGCAAGAAATAATTGGTCACGATGAGAGCCCCAGAACATCATTCTTTCATGTCAATGGGAATAGAAGCAAGCATGTCATGTGTATGCCCATGATCAAGAATTCTAGTTCAGAATTCAGATGAAGAATGTATCAAACAAGAAAGCACATTGGAATTTACGAAACCTCTCATGGGAGAAGGTGTTCATTGTAAATTACAACTTAGCACACAGAGTAAGACAAAATGCAAACATATTTATATAAACAAGTATTCATATAGTATATATACTGAATAGGAAGATAGAATATATGCATTCAATCCGGCAAAATGTATAACACAAATAACCATCTATCTCAACAGTCAAGAGTAAGCACATTGTAGGTATACCACACAAGTCAATTCAACATGGTTTCTGAGTACCACTATAAGAAGATCTACTGCAATGTTCAGGGAACAATATAAGTGAAAGTATAGCAAACGAAGGAATTACTAACTGTAAGATATTATTCAGTAATTTTAATGTTTTAGTAATTTCAGAATAGCAACAAGGATACGATTTGATTGGTTCCATGAAGTGCAAAGTAACATAGCATACCCTAGCCTTAATCTACAAGAGTGAACCATGATTATGTATGAACCTGATATGCTATAGTTGTTGTCTTCTTGTTTATTGTTGTTGAGAGGGGGAAAAGGCAAAAAAAGTATCTAGTACTAGAGGACTTATCAAGTACTGCTGCCTACTTTTTGATCCTTCGTGCTCTCTTGGCTCCCCAGACCTCCATTCTTCCCAAAGGGCAGCCGCATGGGGATCGGAAGATGAGAACAGTGCGTCCATTCAGTGGTGCCATCTTCTTCAGCTCAGCTTCAAGTTCCTTGTGGTCTTGTCCCAAGTCCAAGGGGCGAATCCCAAAAGCATCATTTGGCAATCGTGGCAAGCATTTGACGCACCCCTCTGACTCAAGCTGGATATCAAATTCTACTGCCTTTCGCAGACCTTTGCAGTAGGGATTACCGCACTTCCTCGCATGGTAACTGAAGAATTCCCAGGCAACAATCACCGTGACAAGCATGAAGATCAGTCCGGCAGCATAAGCAATGGGCGCTTGATACACAACATCGCCCATAACGTCTATCGCCACGGGAAGCAGCTCGTACGATTCCTGGAAGATGAACTTGAAGTAGGGGAGGGCGAGGACAGCGAGCGCTACAAGGACCAGAACCAGCAGCACTAAGTCGATGGCAGAGAAGGCGGAGTGTTCGCAGAAGGGATGGGACAGGGGATTCAAAGACTTGCTCCTCCTCCTCGACTGGCCGCCCCCTCGCTCCGACGAGGCCTGGGAGTTGGCCATGTTCCGGTGCTGCTCAAAAGCCCTGCAGAACTCGATCAAGCTTCGACAGTCCACCATCGAGACCCTAAATCACCCAAGGCCAACCACGAAATCGTCCTAACACTCAGACAAAACACCGGAAATATCGAAACTTTATTCGGACGCAAGCAAAATCGCACCCCCAAAGAAGCAGCAGTTCCGATCTTCCGGATGAGGATCGAGGAGGTCAAATACCAGAAAAGATCAGATCTCAGAAATCGCTAATGAATTTACCTGAATCGCTCAGCAGAATCCAACAAACTGAAATCTCGATCAGCCGATAGGGCAAAGCGAAGGGGATCTCGGAGGTCGAATGAAATGATTGACGCCGATTTGGATCAATTGATAGCAATTCCGTCCACGGGATCGTGAACCCGAATCGAGATCGGAATTTGAGCGACCAAGGCGACGGAGAAAGAGAGGGGGGAAGGGAGGGAGATAGATCGGCGTTGGGCTGTGGAGACAGTTGCCGTATAGACGAAGTCCGAGGGGAGGAAACGAAGGGATCGAGTCTCGCTTATATAAACGCGTGGAAATAGAGAGAAGCATGGGTTTCGAAGCATTTGCCACAATAACAAAAATATTTTCAAAAGAATAAAATTAAAAAATAACTTTTGGAAAGTAAAATAACGTAAACAAATTCCGTTTTTAATTGAAAGTACAAAAAATAAAATTAAAAAAAGGGGTTTCCCATATAAATACTACTTTTAGAAAGTAAAAAATGTTTTCTGCGGGTCAGTATAACTGTTTAAGCACGTCAAGCAACCGAACTAGACCCTAAAAGTTGTGTAACAAGAAAATATATAATTGTATCAAAAGTGAAAACTAATTTATATTAGGACAAGGAAGGATTTTGAATAAGGGCAAAAATGAAAAAAGCATCACAAATTTTATAAATATTTAAACATCATTTTTAAAAAAAAAAATCAAAAAGACTCCCCCAAATAATATCACAATGGACCTAACTTGTTTGGATGGATTTGTGGTTTGAACTAGGGTTATTTTTATTTTGTATGTGGTTTGACCCATACTTATCTTCCATATGAACTATAGGTTCTTTTGCAGAGTAAAATTGAAAAGAGTAAATAATTTTGGATAAATCTCAAATTACGTAAATTATCAAAAGAACATTTTTTTTTCAAAAAAGGACAAAAAAAAAACAATCTCTTTCTTTTCTCTAACTACTATAATATTATTCAGGTGGGAAATATGAATGAAATAAGAGGTGGTCTATTATATATAGATTTTTAGTTTAATATTACAAATCTCTTAATTTTATTATTGGTTTGAATTATGACATATGTATTGATATTATAAATATATATACGGAGGAGAGACTCTCTTATGTATTTGTACGCAGGGGTAGGTATAAATTGAGAGCTCGAATTTGCACTAAACCAAATTGACACGTGTGTGAGTACGACCTGCGTGCATCGAATGTCGGATCGGTCAAAACAAAATTTGTCCAAAAGAATGAACTAACGTTTTGCCACCTGAATATTTTTTTACTACCTGTTCAAGAGTGTAACAGAAACATTAATATGAAATTAATAGCGATTCTGTAATGTCTCGATTATAGATTCATTAATGGTAACTTCGTAACATCTCAGCATTAATGACAACATTAAACTTATTAATAATGATTTTGTAATGTCTTTATATTAATAAAGACATTAAATCCATTAATGGTGGCATTAAATCCAGTATTAAATGATCATAATTTGGTCATCAATTGCAGGCAAGGTGAATATAAGGATATTAGATTTTGGGCAAAGGATAGAGACTAGCGGAAGATAAGCGAAAGAGAGAGCGAGAGGAAGAGCAGGAAGCGAATCTCTGCCCACCGATGTTCTCCAAATAAACTCTTTCAGCCGTGCATCTTTTCGGTTGAACTACTCGTGACGGTACTTAGGTACATTTTTAGTTCACCATTAACAACCAGTGCTTGGTTACGTTCGTGGTTTTACCGTTGTATCCTAGAAAATAGACGACCCTAGAGAATCTTAAATCACAGTCGGAGGTAGGGCGAATCTGTTTCAAGGAACTACGTTGAGCGAAGGCCTCGGTATCATACTAAGTGAATTCTCTTCCTGACTCGGCAATCGACTCCCGATTCTGCTATGCACCATATCAATTCTGTAACTCGGATCGCCGGAAGCTTAGCAGAACCAGCCCCACTAGCAACATAAGATTATCTGCTTAGGTTATCTTAACGGATAAGCTAGAATTAATTTCGTGTAATTTCAATTCAGTAATTTTCTCTAATATCTCCAGCAACAGATTTTCTAACAAATTTGAAATAGATTTCGTTTTATTGAGATAGACACAAAATAAAGTGTTGAGATGCAAGAGACTCAACACATGAAGGCCCCCTCCGCCCTGATTAGAACTATGTTAATCAACCACGAGGAAAGGTCAGAGAAGTTCACTAGATTAAACTTCAAGAAGTGGCAGTAGAAGATGCTCTTCTACTTGACCACGCTCAATCTAGCTCGGTTCTTGACCGACGACCCTCCCAATCGTGCTGAGGATGCTAATGCGCAAACTATCAATGTAGTCGAGACATAGACTCATTCTAAGTATCTTTGTCGAACCTACATCCTCAATAGCCTTGCTTGCTGACTCGCTATACGTTGTGTATAGCACGAAGAGAATGACTAAGGAGCTGTGGGAGTTCATGGACAAGAAGTACAAGAGGGAAGATGCAAGGGCCAAGAAATTTATTGTGAGTCAATTCTTAGACTACAAGATGGTTAACTCCAAGATGGTGATCAGCCAAGTCTAGGAGCTTCAAGTGATCTTGCACAAAATTCACTTAGAAGGGATGGTTCTGAGTGAAACCTTCCAGGTGGCTGCTATCATTGAGAAGTTGCCTCCAGACTAGAAGGACTTCAAGAACTATCTGAAACACAAAAGAAAGGAGATAATGAATGCTCTTTTATTGAGCTCTAGCCTGCCAAAATTCATGTGGGGGGAAGCTGTGTTAACAGCTAATTACCTTTTAAAATAAAGTGCCCCGAAAGAAAATAGATAAGAGCCCTTATGAGTTGTGGAATAGAAGACAACTGTCCTACAAATATTTATAAATTTAGGGGTGTCTTGCCAAAGTTTGGTATCTGATCCGAAAAGGATTAAGATAGGACCAAAGACTATTGATTACAAATTTATTAGATATGCACATAACAACAGTGCTTATTGATTTTTTATGTACGAGTCAAATACCAGATATACACAAGAATTAATAATAGAATCGAGAAATGATTCGTTCTTTGAGCATGTGTTTTCGTATAAGATCTGAGAGAATGCTAGCTCCTTAAAACAAGCATGAGAAACATAAGGCAAAAATGATAATGAGGAACTAGTCAAGGTTGAGCTTAGACGGAACAAAAGAGCTTGGGTAGAAAAATCCTACAGATTGAATTTTATCACTTTCATGTTGAAAAGTGAGCCCCAAAGTTACTCAGAAGTAATAACTCTTCTGATAAACCTTATTAGAGAGAGATAATTGTATCTAAGATAGAATCTATCTTGTAAAATCACATTTAGGAACTTGTGGATCTTCTTTCAGGAAGTAAACCACTAGGTTACAAGTAAACTTCAAAAAGAAAATGAAGTCAGATGATATAATTGATAAGTATAAGACTACATTGATAATCAAAGAATACTGACAATGAAAAGACCTTGATTACTTTGATATATATTCTTCGGTCTCGAGAATAATTTTCATAAAAGTATTGTTGGCTATAATCTCTTTTTGGAATCTCGAAATACATCAGATGAATGTAAAGACAGCCAGTCTCATTACGTGGACAAGATTCTTGAGAAATTCATTAAGGGTGATATTGTACTGGCATGAATGCTGATAGATACAAATCAACATCTATCAAAAAATTGAGGAGAAAATATCTCTCAGATAGAATACTCTCGAGCGATCGGACGTTTGATGTATTTGATGAGTTGTACACGACCAAACTTAGCCTACACAGTAAGTAAACTAGTAGATATATAAGTAATTTAGGTGTTGAGCACTAGAAAGGGATAACAAGAATACTGATATACTTGAAATATACTCGTGAATATAGACTGCACTATATGAGATATCATATTGTAATCGAAGGATACAACGATGCAAGTTGAATATTTAATATAAAAGATTCTAAGTCTACTGGTGGATATGTATCCACTCTTGGAGGTATAACAATTTTGTGAAAATCTTCTAAGCAAACTATAATAACTAGATCTATGATAAAATCTGAGTTTGTAGCTCTTGATAAATGTAGTGAAGAGGTTGAATGACTACAATAATCCTTAGAAGATGCTCCAAGATGATTAAAACTGGTGTCGACAATCTGTATATATTGTGATAGTCAATCGGCAATTGACTAGGCACATAGTCATTTGTATAATGGTACGTCTAGACATATATGTTGTAGACATAATACCATTACACAACTACTCTCAACAGGAATTATCACTGTTGACTATGTGAAATTAAAGGATAACCTAGTGAATCTGCTAACTAAAATATTAAATTAAGAGTTAGTGGCAAACTCATCATGAGGAATGAGTTTGATGTTGTTGTCAACGATCAATGCAGAGGACACCCAACCTATGTTGATTGGAGATCCCAAGAACTAAGTTCAAAGGAACAACTAATTTACACTGACTAGATATACTATGGGGGATAGCCTAATAAAATAGTGACTAGAGCAGGGTAAGCCGATGGACTTTAATGATCAAGAAAAATAGATGGCTACTCTCGAGGGATCACCTATGTGAGAAAAAAGTGGAGTTGCTTCGAAGAGAATTGGAGGCACAATTCTTAGAGCTTTTCACAGAACCAAGTGTGTTCATGGTCAAGAACGAACACACTTATGAGAACTGAGTTGTATCAGGAAAAGTCTTGGGTGAAATTTGTCAGTGCTTACACAAACGACAAAATAGTTCAAGAACATTATGTCTGCTGTCAGTTAGTATGCAAACAAATCTTCATAAGGAAAGGTTTAAAAAGTAAAACCTACCTATCATATATTTGACTCAATTGTTGAATGTTATCACATACGTTGTATTCCATTCATGTGGGGGATTGTTGGAAATGTGAATGAAATAAAGAGGTGAAGACGAATAGACTCTATTATGTATGAATTTTTAAGTCACACATTAGAAGTCTTTTGACTTTATTGTTGGTTTAAATTATGGCACATGCATTGATATTGTAAATATATGCATGGGAGATAATCTCTCACGTATGGGTGTGCATGGGTGGGTACAAATCTAGGGCTAGAATTTGCACTGAACCAAGTTGACTTGCATGCGAGCACGACCTACGTGCGTCGAGTGTCAGACCGGTCGAGGCAAAATTTGCCCAAAAGAATGAATCAACGTTTTTGCTACCTGCTCAAAAGTGTAACAGAAGCATTAATATAAAATTAATGGCGATTCTATAACGTCTCAACATTAATTGTAACATTAAACTCATTAATGGTGATTTAATAATGTCTCAATATTAATGACGATATTAAACTCATTAATAATGATTCTGTAATGTCTTGATATTAATGAAGACATAATCCATTAATGGTGACATTAAATCCAACATTAAATGATCATAATTTGGTCATTCATTGCAGATAAGGTGAGAACTCCTATAGAAGGAGACTGGATCTTGAGCAAGGGATAGATAATAGCAGAAGAAAAGCGAAAGAGAGAGCGAGAGGAAGAGCAGGCAGTGAACCTCTGTCCACCCGTGCTCTCTGATAAAAGAAAAACTCTCTCAACTGTGCATCTTGTTCAACTGAACTACTCGGGTGCATTCTCAATTTGCCATGAACAACCAGTGCTTGGTTGCGTTCATAGTTTTGCCATTATATCCTAAGAAATAAACGATCCGAGAGAACCTCGAAACACAACCAGAGGTGGGGTGAATCTGTTTCAAGATAACTGCGTTGAGTGTATGCCTCGGTATCTTACTCAGCGAATTCCCTTCCTGACTCGGCGATCAACTTCTGATTCTGCTACGTACTGCATCAACCGCAATTCGAACCACCGAAAGCTTGGCAGAACCAACCCCGCTGACAACTTAAGATTATCCGCTCAGGTCATCTTAACAGATAAGTTAGAACTTATTTTGTATAATTTCAATTCAATAATTTTTTCCAATATTTCCGATAATAGATTGTCCAACAATTCTTTACTTTCAATATTATTGTAATAATTATTACAATGTATAATAATTAATACAATATTGTTATAGCAGCTGCTACAATCGTATAATATATATTTAGCTAGTTGTTACAATTATTTTAAAGTGAATTTGATCAATTTATAGTTATTTTGATAAAATTTAAATAATTTTGATTGAGATGAAAAAAATTGATATAATAATATTCCGGGTTTAATATTTAGGTTCAAAGTTTTAGGATTTAATTATTATTGTATAACTAATTTAAAATAATTTTGATCAAATTGATAATTTTTTTAATATAATAATATTTTATATATAATAATTTTAATTAAAATGAAATAGTCAATTATTGCTGTTATATATCAACACTGGAGTAAGAGATATTTTGGATATAAGAATATCTAATGGGGCTTCCTTTTTATTTTTTTTTTTTAAATTTTTAAAAATACCCTTTCGAGAATTTACATAATGCCCTTTTTAATTATTCTCCAATAATTTTACTATATTTTAGAGGAAATTTGCTAGATTCTTGTTAAGAGTGAATTAAGTCTCAAGCAAAGTGATGGACTGTATGATTGTCAATTGCTATAAGCCAACATATGCCATCATTTTGACAAATGGCAACAAAAAATTCAGCAAGACGACATTTTTTCAAGATGTGCCAAAAAATTCAGCAAGACGACATTTTTTCAAGATTCTTTTGTGATGAGGTCATAACATCATATTTAGCCCAATTATTTGACCTCAGTTATATAAATTATATATTTCGTCCGGACCTAATTCGGAGCCTCTGAAATTAATTAAGGCATTACAAATAAAGTACAAAATATATATTTTTATTCAGATTAAGTTAATTAAATTTTATATATAGAGTTTAATAGTTGAGTTATAGTATTCAAATTAAAAAAATAAAATTTTTTAAAAATAGATGTTATATATATATATATATATATATATATATATATATATATATATATCAGAGGATTGAAATATAAGATTTAAAGAATTTTTAATTTTTAAAAAATAAATAAAGAAAGAAATCGAGACGGTTAGATCAATTCGCGACTAAAAACTTAAAAATATATATATATATTAAAACAAATATTATCCTACCCTTATTTGCACATAAGTATTGGAAGGATGAAAGCCTACCCTTATTTCTAATGGAATTACTTTTTTTTTATTAAGACTCATCCTTATTTCTGATTATTATTATTTTTTAAATCAATAATTTATTAAATCACGTACTCAACTTTAAAAATTATTTAAAACCTGCATTCAATTTTGATATTTATTAAAGGACACAATTATTATCCCAGTGTATCTCTTCTCGCAATGTAGATCCAAAGTCCAAACCAAAACGTTGATCTAATTTTTGCACGAATTGAATTATAAGAAAATTTAAAAATCTTAATTATTTCATTAAGTACCTTCATACAAAAATATTTTATAATCTAAATTTTTTAAATTTCTATCCTCCTAATCTCTTTTAGATAAATATATATTATCTATTTGTACCCAATTGGAAGCATACTAGACCGCCTATGACGATTATTATCATCTTTTACTCTTTCTATATATATATATATATATATATATATATATATATAATAGAAATATGAATGGAGTAAAAAAATACATTAATTTAAATTTAAAATAAACCAAGTTTTTGAGTCGTTATTGACTTTTAAAAAAGTTATTAATAGTCATAAAAAATTAAACAAACTTTTAAAAAATTATAGCAGATTCAAAGGTCATTCATTTGGCATAAAACCTTGAGATATAAAATTATTGCAGCAATCCCTCAGGAAAGTCTAGTAGCTACTTAGATACTAACTTGAGATATAAAATTTAAGCATAGTCATCTGACCATCTTGAAACTACTGCACCACTAATTTTGACATTGTAAATAAGCCAAACGCAGCGGTAAAGCCTGGAGTTTCCAGTAGCCCCAGGCAGCCACCGAAAACAAGTCTGCCCACGAACGAGTCCTAATCGAATCCGGCCCCATAATCAAGTCAAACCATAACCAGCCTGCCTTGCCGGGCGATTAAGATTTAAGAATTCATTAATCCATTGCGCTTCAAACCAACAGTTGTACGGTTTTTTATTTTTATTTTTAGGTTTTTTTAAGAATTAGATTCGGGGTGATCTTTATTTCGGTTGGTTGAAATTATCCAAGCGAATAGAGCCAGAGCGGAAGATCCGGATCGAGACGAGCACTACCGGAACAGAGGACCCGGACCAAAAGTCAACTAAGTTGACTTTAGTGGTTCGGATGCCCGGACCCATTGCGGGCGCCTGGACCAGCCCAGGCGCCCCGAGCGATTCTGGGCACTCGGAATCTGATTTTAACCGGATCGTGTTTGACAGCGATTCGTTGCGAAGGAGATAAAACTTTATCCCCCTCTCAAGCGTCTGAAACCCTTCAGGCGCCCCGACCAAGGCTATAAATATAGCCTTAGTCCAGAAATTTCAAATTAGAATAAGAATTAGTAATACAACACTTGTGAGTTTCCATTTTTAATTTAACTTCTCTTTTTTACACATTCACTACTGTAAGAAGTGTCTTCATTTGAAGGAGATCTTTTTAATGTGCGATTCATTCCTTGGATTAACAACCTCTCCAATTGTAATCAAGTCTGTGAGTCTATTCTTTTAGTTTATTGCTTTCTTTATTTAATTATATACAAATGTTCTTTTAAAAGTTCGAGAAAGATTGTGTTTTAATTTATGCAGGACTATTCAACCCCCCCTTCTAATCGGTCAACGCAGTCCAACAGGGATAATGCGCAAAAGAGCCGACGCTCGACACGAAACAACAATAAGTCACTCAAGGGAAACCGAGTAGCCTGTCTGAACGGGAGGAAGGTAGGTACTACAAAATCATCACAAAAGGGAGCCACTAAGATCGATAGAGTGGAGGGGTTCCGGCCGAGCGATTACCTCACTCGGCCAAGCAGCGAGACCTGGACGCGGATGGAGCGAAATCCCAACCGAGTGACTATCCCGCTCGACCAAGCAGCGAGACCTGGACGCGGACGGAGCGAAATCCCAACCGAGCGACTATCCCGCTCGACCCAACAACGGGACCACTTTAGTATCTCTCGACATCCTTTTAGGAGATAGTGATGCTGACACGAGGTATAAGCGATAGACAGATCGTACGCCCAAAACTTCTACTGTCGCGTCAGAAATATGCATGCCTTGTTAAGGTATAATGTCAGAAGTATTTTCCTGACAAGACTCTTTCATGAGACACATAGAAGAACGTGTTCATGTCTTGAAAAGCACATACACTGCCCACAAGTGGTAAAAAACGAATACACTCGGCCTTAGTATCCCGCCAACTCATCTCAAGATTAACACGAAGAAGATATATATATATATATATATATATATTTCATTTATTTTTTATACTTTTATTTTTTTATAAATAATAAAAAAATATTTTAATATTATAAAAAATAAAAAATATGAAGACCGCTCACGTGTCTCTCAACATTTTTTTTATAAATCCAACACTTTTCGTTATATACTAATTATTACACACGCATTATGTATATAATATAATACATTAATACATAAAAATTTTATAAAATAAATTTTTTCTTTATAAATATATTAAAAATATCTTATATCATCCCAGAAATAAAGAAATATAATACATAAAAATTTTAATTTGAAAACTGTTAAATTAAATTATTAATTATACCTCTACTTAATTTGTAACGAAAATATTTTATATTACTAAAAAAATTAATGAAATAACCGATAAAATATAAAATGGTTAGATAAAATTATAAATTTTTTAAAAATAAATAAAATACAGATGAATTAATACGATTATATCGATATGTAAAAAATTTAAAATAAATAAAAAAATGAAAAGAAAAATTATAGCAAAAAATTTAAAAAAAACAAAGAAAAAAAAATATTGATAAAAAAAATGATAAAGATTAAGACGGTAAAAATAGCAATTTGTACAAATTAAGTTAATAATTTAAAAATATAAAAATTAAAATTATTAATAATTCTAATAATTAATTTTCTTATTATTTTTAATATGAAAAAATATTAACATAATTTAATTTTAAATTAAATTTAATTACTAATTTTTCTAAATTCTTAATTAAATAATAAAATAATTATCAGATTCCTTTCATATTTTATTATTTTAAAAATATTAAAAATATATATTATTTTAACATTAAAATAATAAAAAAAAGCTTAGGCAGCTTATTTTCTACTAATATTGAAAAAGTTATTTTAACATGCAATCCTCATGGATCAAAATCTTTATTTCCACTCCCTAATCTAAAATAATAGACATTAATTTATCTAATTGTCCCTGATATTTTCAGATATAAAAAATTCAAAAATGAATATAATTTTTTAAAAATTTTAGACATTAAATTAGAATTCAACATATTTTTTATTAAATTTAACATGACTTTTTTTCCACTTTAATTAAATAAAAAATATACTAATTTTTTTTAAATGATACTTATTTAAATAAAAAATATACTAGATTTCGTTGAATTATATTAAATTTTAAAAAAATATATTAAATAGAAAAAAAATTTATATTCAATTTGATAAAAAATATACTGGAATCTAATTTAAAATACCGAATTTAAGAAAAATTATATTTATTTTTAAATTTTTTATTTTTAAAAAATATGAAAGACCAATTTTGATAAAAATATATTAAATTCTTATTTAAAGTACTGAATTTTAATAAAAATATACTAAATTCTAATTTAAAGTGTTAAATTTTAAAAAAATTATATTTATTTTTGAATTTTTTGTACCTAAAAAATTTAAAAGATAATTATATAATGATATTTGTATGAAGAAATTGAAGTAAATAAAAATCTAAATGCAAGGAGTGAAAATAAATTTTTTTAATTATAATGACTGCATGCAAAGTCAAAATTGTAATTTGAGATTTTTCTTTACTGAAAATATAAACAACAGTCCTTTAAAAAAACACACAAAGGAGCTCCCTTTCCCACCTCAATGGGAGCTACGGAAGAGCTCTAAGAGCATCGGGATGTGTTTGGTGGATGTATTTGGAAACAAGGGAATAGTATGATAGTTAAAAAATAATATTTAAATTGTAAATTTAGAAATGATAAATTTTAGATTTATAGAACTCAGTTAAACCGATATAACTAGTACCAGTGGGTTTATTTTCAGTTCCATTTCCATTATCTACTGAGAAACCCTTATGGCTATATACCCCAGGGAAAAAACTAATTTTTTACGTTCTGGGATAAACCGGGCAGATATACTGATGCGTCATTCAGCGGAGCAGCCATGCCAGTGTTCCCCTGTGAACAGCAAGAGATTACTCTACTCCAGTTTCTTTTATCAACGATTTAAGAAATTTATCGCAATTTCTCAGCCATCAGAACATAAATAAGCAGTAACTTGCTTCGTGGCCACGAGCTAATACATGGACAGAAAAAATTTAGCCGCCCTTTATGATTCCAGATCAAAGGGTTTTCACTTCCAGTGCAAGTTTCTCGAATTGCCGTAGATTTGGACACTTCGATCCGCCTGTTATATCCAAAGCTTTCATCCTGCAAAAGTTCACGAAGTAAACGAGAGAGGGAGAGAAAAAAAAATGGAAATTATGATTTTAACGCAGGTGATGAGTAAGACTCTCTGAACAAACAAACAAAAAGTAAGAAAACAAAATGAAATGTTTTCCGCATTAAAAATTTTCCTAAGCAAGCCTGAAAAAAAATGCGTCTTTTATCCTTCGCAGGACATGGTAAGAAGTTTTTTTGTAGATCCATATAGATCTGAGAAAAGCAAATAACTAAACGAAGAGATCAGCTTTCAAAGTTAAACTACTAGAAGAAAACAGATCCTGAAACAATAAAAATCAAATACTTCCCCTTTTAGTCGAAATCAAAGAGATATCACCGGCGTCGTCCTCGTCGCAGATCAAAGGCTCTCCAGGGAAGGGGAGGGGTTCATGGAAACCATCGGAATGGGAGGAATTGGAAGACACCAATTTTGACAATCTCCAACCGATCCTCTATTGATCCGTAGAGGAAAGGAGAGGAGAGGAAGCATCAATCATGGGGTTTTCCAACCCAACCCCATCCCAAGAGATTCCAGGAACGCTTCTCCCGTTCCCTCTCGCCTCGCCGCCGCCGCTGCCGCTAGGGTTCTGCCTTTCTGCGCTCGGCGATCGCCATCGATGCGATTTTTCAGATATAGGACGTGGGTTATTTTCACTTTAGCCCTGTGATTTCCTAGGTTTCTCAATGGGCGGTGCTATGCAATGCCTCCAAGGAATTGGGCCGGGTCCGACCCACATCTTATCCCCTTTCCCGCGGTCCCGCCACAAGGCGCTACTTCGCAAATCGCAAGCCACAAAAGAAACTGCTTGGTTATCCTGCGAGAAACCTAACCGCACGAGAGGAGAGAGGGATGGCGTCATCGGCCACCGCCTTTCACCTGGCAACGCCGCTTCGATCGGCGAGTGGAGTTCAGCAAAGGCGGAGGAGGGCGGCGGCGGCAGTGGGCGTGAGGTGCGGGCTGGCGGATCTGATCGGGGGTGACCTGATACTGCCGGATCTGGGGCGGTGGCTGGAGGACGTGGAGAAGCACAAGGCGCTAGCCATATACCCGCCGCACGAAGGCGGGTACGAGGGCCGCTACCTCAATCGCCTGCGGTACCAGGGTTACCGATTCCTCGACCTCACCGCCCGCGGCCTCGGCGACCTCGAGTCCACCCTCACAAAGATCCACCCCGTTTGCCCCGTCCGTACTCTCCTCTTACCACGGTTTCCATTACGTCTTTCTGCTTTTAAATTTGGTTAAAACAAGCTTTTTATTCAATTTTCACATGATCAATAAGATTAGTCTGCCATCCATCAGCACAAGCTCTAAGTTTGTAATCACAACACTAGGAAGGGAAGGCACCATTGCGTAGTTTATCATATGAAAAACGTACCATTAAAGCCTATACCTGGAATCTGACCAGGCCTTCTGGGTGAAGAAATGATCTGACTTTGTAGGCGTTTCTTTAGCAATATAACAATTATTTAACTGAATTTGCACTTGTTGCAATTGTGCAACTTCATCTTCAAGAGGCAGTAAATCAGATGACTAAATGGCTTCTTCAGTGTTAACACTCAACTCCATTTGCTTGACATGATCAATCAAACTTAGCAGATGTCACACACAAAGATCTTTGAAATTAGTATCTGAATTAGTAGTGGGCCACAATCTAACCTCTTGTACCATCAACCTGTTCAACAAATTTGTCTGCTTTAGATCTAGCTTCAATCTGTCCTGTTGACATGAAAATAAGCTAGACACTTCCAACTAAATGCAAGATGGTGGATTTCCGGACTGTATTTCTCCAGGAGTCTTTAGGCTACCCAAATTAGGGGGCAATCACTGAATAACAAATGATAGAAACAGTGCTTTGCGCAATGCAGGATCTTTACCAATACTTGTCCTATTAATCATCTCTGCTAGAAGATGTATAAAAACATTTAAAATGATGGACATGATGAGGGTGGCAATGTATAGAATCTGACCTAGTACTGTCTATTTGTGTTTGAGCTTCTAAGAATTGAATACTTATGCATAAATGCTTAGCTCACTAAATGTTTGCATGCAGCCTCATCTAGGAAAACAGCCCATATCAAGATGGTACTTCCCACCTGAAGTGGATTACAGGCTTTCCTTGATGTCACCTGATGACAAAGGCCTTGTTCTCTGGATCATAGAAGCCAAGGTTTAGCTTTCTTTGACTACAGATGCATAGCTCCATGATTGTCAACTATAAATACAGATCAATTAACGAACACACTTAATTCAATTCTCCAAAAATAGGTTCTTTCCAAGGCCGAGTTGCAATTCCTTGCCTTGCTTCCAACCCTTCGTCCAAAAGTTAAGGTCATAGCAGAATGTGGGAACTGGTAAACTTGACCACCTCATTTGATGAGCTCGATTGCATTTCTCTCTTATGTTGTTTTGGACCAGGCTAATTAATGATATTTGATGAGTGCAGGAGAAAGTTTGTGTGGAAGCCATTGAGAGAAATAGCAGGCCTTCCAGCAGCTGGAGAGTCATCAAGCAGTCTTCAGCCAGAAAAATGAGGTGTTATTGCTTTTAATTTGGATGGCCTCATTTTATACTCCCCCACTCCACTGTTGATTCCTTCTCATACTTTGATGTATAATTTGTTTTCTTATCAGAAGTAATTGTACATGCTTTTTCTGAATTTATGCAATTAAAATCTTTCTTAATGAATGTTATTGCCAATATTCTATATCTCTGTTTGAAGATGAGACATGATAAGAATGGTTGTTGCAAGTCATTAAATAAATTGCAATGTTATGATACGGTAACGATTCTTAATGGTTATCCAAATAGTAGATTGTCTCCTCTCATTTTCTTAAAATGAAAATGAATGAACTTAGGATTATGATCCATCTAATGTAGATTTCTATTCATAGTATGTCCTCTTTGATTGACTTTTTGTGTCGGTCATGATCTATATCAGTTGGTTAAGATTCTCAAATGATAGATAGTGTTACATCCTGTGTCTCATCTCATTACTTGGATTTAATCTCTAGATCCAGATAGTTCAATCTTGTGTCCCTATATATAGTCATATACCACCTTCTCATCTGCATAGACTGATCCAATCTCCCAATCTATATAATCTGATCTGATTTCCTTGATTCACATAGTCTGATATTGTATGCTTATATGAGGTGGATTGAAAACTTCCTATTGATCTATACTTTAGGGGAGCTAGATGTGAGGTCGATTTCATAGGTAAACAATGAAGGATAGGACGATTAAGAGCCTATTACAAGGTGAGCTCAAGGACAACAGAAAATATTAATGAAGTTGAAGATGAGTTAAGAGAGTAAATTATGAATGCAAGGATTATTTGGATTGTAAATGAATGAATAAACATCAAATGGGTTTCTTAAATTATGTAAATTATATATATAAAAAAATCTTAACATGAAAAATTGATTATTTTAATCAAAATTACTTTATACAAAGTGCTATTATATTAAAATAACTTTTTTTTATCAATTTGATCAAAATTATTTAAACTTCATTAAAATATTAAAATTATTTTTAAACAGCAACTACCCAAGTAATTATCGCACCATTATAATTAAATTTTAAATCTAAATATTATAACTTTGAATTATAAATCTTAAATTTTGAATATTATTATATCAATAATACTTTTTATCAACTTGATCATAATTATTTTAACATCATCAAAATTACTTTAAAACAATTGTAAAAGCTACTAAATAACTATCTACAATACTTAAAAAAATATTATATTAGTTATTACATGTTAACGTTGTAGTGCTATAATACTGCTGAAAGTAAAAAAATAGTAATTATATTGTAATTACAATAATAGCCTTAAACTTAAGGGGTATTCTCGAGAGAAATTTTTTTAATGAAAACCGTGGTACACGGGCCGAAGCTTAACTAATTTCATTAATTCGATTAGTCAATAATCATAATTAATAATAATAATAATAGTAGTAGGTAGACGTTAGCCATGACAAGCCTCTTTTAACCCAAGTCAATAATTATTTTCAACCTAAACCCCGGAAAGCTGGATTGCGTTGACCTCAAGTAAGATTGCGTTTTTGTTTTTTCTTCATGAAAATAGTTCAATTACTAGAACATCTTTAAAATTGCCAATTGCCAATTGCCAATTGCCAACACGTAATTGCTCCGGTAAACCCTCGTTAATTTTGATATGTTCGTTGTCGTTAATATATAAAAAATGACGAATAATATAAAGCCGATGACTTTGAAATACACGTGGCGAAACTGGAGGCACCAATACGGTGTCCCGTGCACTCCAGTCCACAGTGGATCGGGAAAAAACCAACGAGCCACAACGGACTCGTTAAATCCGATGTCCAGCCGTCCAGGATCGATGGCTCGGATAATTTTAAGCTTCCGGACCCAGTAATAAATAGGGCGTTCTTGGTCCCCTCTTTCGCCTTTCCTCCCACCTAACGCGAGTCCACCTTCCTCCCCCCGCAATTTCCTCCATCGATCGTTTGAGTTTTGCGGCATCATCGATTGGAGTTGTAGGTGGGCGATAAGGGCGAGGCACCGGTCGGCTAACTCGATAGTGCAAGGTCCCCTAACAATCAACTCAACCGAATCGCTTGCTTCGCTTCCAATCGAAGTGTACTCTTTTACCTGTTTGAAATTGAGAAAGGAGACTCTTTGGTTCATCTGCTTGCTCCTTACTCGTTCTCTTCTGAGATTTTGGTTGCAGGTCAGCAGGAAAATCCTCCCCCCCCAATTGTCTGAGGATTCCACGATAAAGAAACTTAGATTTCCTTTTTCTGGGCCAAGTTTTGACTTATTTATTTATTTATTTTATTGCGAAAAATGTAAACGATGTGCAAATGTTCGTTTTTTAGGCGAATATAAGAAATAAAATGGTGTGTTATGAGGTTCTGCGCATGACAAAATAATGCATTCCCGTGTTCATTTTGAAGTCTGGAGTTACCCTTCTGCTAATACTTTCAATCCCTTCATACTGAGGCAAAATTTAGTTCATTGGGATTATTTAAATCTAATGGGAAGAAGAATAAGGAATAGGAGCGTTACAATGGTTATATTGTTGAATTAGTGAAGTTCTCGCACACATGTTGACACCCTAATTTTAACTCTTAAAAACATTAGATGCGTTTCATTTATTGCTCCCGGCATTGTTGAAGAATCTATAGACTTGACAAAACGTGGCCAATAACCAAAAGGACTTCAGTTGCATTCTTAGTTCTTTTTTTATTTCTCTTGAAAACCAGTATTATAATGTCATGTTCTCCTCCTTTGTATTTTTTCCAGCAAGAATTTGAGATGTTATTTTAACACAGTAGAATAGTAATTCTTCTTCTTTTTGAATAATAATCAACTAATTTAAGAACATACATTTCAACAAAATGTTTGTGGAAGTAATTATCATCTAGTTTAATTATTGATTTCTTTTATTGGGAAGTGCATTAAAAACTTTTGTCATACTAATTTTTGTATAAGTTAAAATCTAAGGGTGGTGGGCCAACTGCTTCTTGCAGGGGTGCTCTTATAATTGGCATTTATTGCAAACATGTCAAGCTTAGAGGAGCCTCTAGGTTTTGATAACATGCCAAGATTGAGTATTATTGGTAGGCTTCAACGTTGCACTTCCACTGCCTGTAGGCCAAGGGTTGATGAGACCGAAGCTGGTAGTTGCCTAATTGAAGCCAGAGAGTGTAGCTCATCTAACAGTTGTAGGTAAGTTTGACAGTTGAATTATAGTTCATTATGATTTAAGATGATTCCTTTTGGAAATCTCTAATAAATAGTTCTATTTGGTTTTTTTTTTTTTTTTTGCATTTATCTTAATTTTCTGCATTTGCTAAAATAGCTCTGTCATGTCAAATGTAATTAGGAAAGGTACAAAAGGAAATTTGATGATTTGTTTACTGAATTAGAAATCTAAATCTCAAATAACAATTGCAATATAATTTTGTTACCAAATGTTCAATTTTGTTTTTATCTTTCAAATGCTATAAATGTTATCACACTTGTGTTCCATTGTGATCCAAGAGAATTTCTTGAGTAGAGTAAATAAGAGAATCTGGTGCAGCATTTTTAGATAAATTATAATCTTGCACTATTCGTCTTGGAGTTTCATGTTTTCTTTTTCCACTTTATTCTGAAATTTCATGATCATAGTTCAAAATGAATTTCTCCTCGTTGTTTGTTTTAAGTCATTGCTAATTTCTCCACTTTCTTCTTTGTTCAGTGAAGATTATGGCTGGAGGACACAAACAAGAGACAAATTTTCTAGAGATTCCCTGGTTTGGTTATCACATGCTGATGAGAATCAAGCAGTATTCAACAAGGTTTTTGTGACTCATGTTTTCTGCCAAATCCTTTCAATGGGTCCTCTTGGAATAACTTGCATGTGCATTTTTAGCTAGCGAAATTCCTTTATAAAGAGTAATGGAAAAATGAACAATTTTAGCTTATTTTAATGTTGAGATTAGTGTCAATACCAGAATATGTTTTTGAATAATCCTATGCTTTGAGTAGAAATGGCATTCCCTTGAAACAGAACAATGTTGTTGTAGGACTTATGCTGGAGAATATTCTTTTTTCCCATGTGTTTCATAGATAAATTGGGTTTTTAATTTATTTTTTTTTCATTCAAGAAAAAAATACAAGCAAACTGATAAATGATGCATCTGCAGTTTTTTCGCGGCATGCCAAGATTTGTGAAAATAGTTGAAGTTGGTCCTAGAGATGGTTTACAAAATGAAAAGCACATTATACCTGCAGTTGTAAAAGTTGAATTAATAAAGAAGCTGGTTTTGTCTGGTTTATCTGTTGTCGAAGCCACAAGCTTTGTTTCTCCAAAATGGGTACCACAGGTAATAACAGTTCCTATTGAATCGATATGTTGTTTATTGAACTTGTAAATTGTTAGTAGTGAAAAAAACATAAATCTACTTGTTCAAAGGAACTTACAAAAGTTTGCTTCTAATGAAGTGATAAACAAGAGAGAATGTTAAGACAAGATAAACTAATGATTCTTAAATTGAATTGTTTTAATCTTATATAAAGAATTCTTTATCTAATTTCGCAATTTAATCTTCAAAGCTTGAAATATTTGATTGAGGTAAATCACATGATTTGCCATTCATGATATATTGAACCTTAAAATTTGGTGATGAGTATTTCACTGCAGTTAGCAGATGCTAAGGATATTGTGGAAGCAATTCATGATGTTCATGGTGCCAGATTGCCTGTCCTGACTCCAAATCTAAAAGTAAGTTCAATAATTTCTGTCTGAACCTACGGTTGCTGGGTAACTCTCATTATTTGAGGAAGAGTTTATAGCTACACAAGGAATATTCAGGGATTTAAAGCAGCCATTGCAGCTGGTGCAAAGGAAGTCGCAATATTTGCATCAGCTTCTGAGTCCTTTTCCAAGTCAAACATTAATTGCAGCATTGAAGAGAGTCTTACTCGTTATCGTGAAGTTATTGCTTCTGCAAAAGAACTCAACATACCTGTTCGTGGGTACAACCTTCCTCCCTATCCATAGTTATGTGTCATTAGACTCATTACCATTGTACTGAATCTCAACCAAAGAATATTTAGCTAGCATTTTTCACATTTTTTTCATACTTGTCATAGATTAATTTTTCCCAACTTGGTGGTTTATCATTTGCTCCGGCTTCTTAGCCATCAATTCTGGTGTCTCTACTGTGTTTCCCCCCTTGATATAAGATGTATATTGTGTGCAACTGCTATTCTAATCCAGTAACCACATATTCTCGAGAAAACCTCAGTTTGTCCAGATTCTTGTTTGAATTTGGCTGCCAACAACTTGCTTGAAGATTCACATCATTTTCTTGTTTCAAGATGATAGGCTAATGCACTATTGACTATCTAGAGTGCTATGTGGCAATGTGAATCCATTGGTTGTTTACCCCTTTTCTGAATGGAAAGGGACGGGTCCTCAGTGTGGTATTTGTAATATTGTCATTAATTTTTGTTGACACATTTCATGTTCCATATTTTTTTGTTCTTTTTTGTTTTTGCATTCAGCACTAATTTTCTGATGGCATCTCAAATGGACCTCACTTAATTGATAGGTATGTGTCCTGTGTTGTGGGATGTCCCACAGAAGGACCAATGCCTCCAGAAAAGGTGGCATATGTGGCAAAAGAACTCTATGACATGGGCTGCTATGAGATCTCACTCGGCGATACCATTGGAATTGGTACTCTAGGTAACATTTTCCTTTTCTCTGTGATGTGCTTAAGATTGAGTAAATTATTTTGGCTTTCTTGAGCTGAGCTCCAAATTTTAATTACTATTAAGACTATCGATCCTGAAACATCTATATTGTGTTGGTAGTAGTTTTATTCACACTATCAATTCAAACTCGATGCTAGTGTAACATGGATATTTCTGACATGAAGGTTCTGTGATCCCAATGCTTGAAGCTGTGACTTCACTCATTCCAGTGGACAAGATTGCTGTCCATTTCCATGATACTTACGGCCAAGCGCTTCCAAATATTCTGGTGGCCCTCCAAGTAAGTGAAAATCCTCCAAAGTCAAGTAACACAGTAGGAAGCACGTAGCTGATCTCAAATATTCGGCACTGACACGGCTTGCTAATGATGATAACCACGACTTTTTGTCTCAATTGCTTTTATAGATGGGAATCAGTGTAGTGGATTCGTCAGTGGCTGGCCTAGGTGGATGCCCCTACGCGAAGGGAGCTTCAGGGAATGTTGCCACTGAAGATGTAGCGTACATGCTACATGGTTTAGGGATAAAAACCAATGTGGATCTGAGGAAGCTTATGGCTGCTGGTGACTTCATTTGCAAGCACCTGGGGCGTCAGTCTGGATCTAAGACCGCCTTTGCATTGAGCAAGGCCAGCTGATTCGTCGAAGTTTAATTATATTTGAGATGTCAAAACACACATCGATCTTTAGATATGTTATAGACCACTATACACCCATCACAAGGGGTCGATATTCGATATCAAAGCATTGCAATTTCGAAGTTTGCATAAAATAAATGAGAAATCAATTTGCCAGTGAAGTCCTCTCTATGCCAAATCGCACTTCACAGAAGTGATAGTTATTGCTAATTATATTGTTGTGTGGAATGGTGATCAAATTACTTATGCCTGTTCTAATTGTCGGTTAGTGTTTTTAGATTTAGGCAAGTGGAAATAAAAAAATTACAATTCAGCTTTTGTTTTAATTATCTTTTTACTTTTGTTTTTTTACTGATTAAAGAGCATTATTCTTGGGAATGATACAATCTTATGTGCTCGATTTTTGTTTTTGATAATTGAAGAAATTTACTAAGGAAAAAAATTTACATCATAATATATATCGAGTATATACCTACTAAATTAGAAAATTAAATATCTACAAATTAGAAAGAAAATCAATTAGTTGATTGCAATTTAATAAATTTTATACTACTAAAAATAAATAAATCTTAATTTTTTCTAAATACAGAAACTAAATCTCTCCTCTTTCTACATTCCTCCTATTTCTACATTTCCTCTCAAGCTAAGTTGTATATGTTATCCAAACCAAGCTTAGAATTCAACTCATCGAAACTGATTCTTGGAGGTGCGTTGGTGAGGATATCAACAAGAATTCAACTCATCGAAACTGATTCTTGGAGGTGCCTTGGTGAGAATATCAACAACTGCTCTTTTGTAGGAATGCAAGTAAGCTAAATGATTCATGTGTTGACATTTTCATAAATAAAATGACTATCAATCTCGATATATTTCATCTTATCATGATGCACTGGATTTTTAGCTATATTGATGGTTGCCTGGCTGTCAGTAAACATCTTCACCAGGGCTTGAACTTCAATATTGAGTTCCCTTTGCAATCTTTGTTACCACATTCCTTCGTATATACCAAGAGCAAGATCTCGATATTCTGATTCTGCACTGCTGTGAGAAACCACAACCTGTCTTGCTTCTCCAAGTGACAAGATTCCCCCAAATATAGAGCAGTAACTAGTAGTTGACCTTCCATGAGTCTGTTTTCCTACCTAAGTTGTATATGTTGGAACTCTATGATAGTTTTGATGTGATCAACCAAATCAGGTTAGGTCCTGTGAGTTTTTAACCTCTGTGTCTAAGTGTGCAGGAGTTTAGGAGCACAGGAAGTCGAACAGAAGACACAGCTAACGAGAAGGATGACACGGGGAGAGAGTCGACGGGCTCGGTGCATCCGAGTGACGAGATGCTGCGTAAGAGTACACCGACGGACGAGAAGGATGCACGCGGCAGTCCGAGAGACGAGAAGCCAGGGAGGAAGTCTGCTCGAGGAGAAGGTCGGAAAATGGGTTCAGGTGAGCTCTATTCCAGTGGGCTGAAAGCATCCAAGCAAATGGAGTAGCGAAAGAGCCAAAAAGGAGTTGCGGAGCTACTAGAGGCACCTTCATTAGAGTTAAAGGTGCTTTTGCACCTTTTAGTGAGAAGGTGTCTTCAACCCACCATGGAAGGCGTCTTCAACTCGTTGAAGGAGCCTTCGACCAAACAACATTAGCCGTTTGTTGTTGTTGGTTTAAGGATAAAACCTTATCCACTTGAAGGTGCCTTGAACCCTTTTGAATGCGCCTTCCATCCATAGATAAGATTTTTCAGGGGCTATAAAAAGACCCTTGGACCTATGAAATAGACATCAACTCCAGTATTCATTTCCTAGCAACTATCTGAGCAATTAACAAGTATAAGAGGCTTCTCTGCCTTCACCGAATGAGATCTTTTAGAGTTTCTTTTATTGTCCTTGGATTAACAACCACCTAAGTTGTAATCAAGTAAATCTTGTGCCTCATCTTTTTAGTTGTTAATTTAATTTACTATTATTGTTGCTTTTAATTAGAGTTGAAAGAACGGGAAAGGTGTTATTTTTGTTGATAGGCAATTCACCCCACTCTTGTCGGCCTCCAGCGATCCAACAACATCTGTGTAAATCTCAACTATACAACTCACTCTTTCTGAAGAGTAATTTATGACCAGGAGTCATCTTCAAATATGTCAAAATTATGATCACCGTATCTAAATGATCCTCAGTTGGATTATTCATATGTTGGCTGACTACACTCACCGAATAAGCGATATCGGGTCGAGTGTGTGATAAGTAAATGAGCTTTCCAACCAACCTATGATACCTACCCTTGTCAATTGTTGTGCCATAGGTGTATTAGCAGGTTTGCAGCCAAGAAAATCAGTTTCATTCAACAACTCCAGCATATACTTCCTTTGTGATATAACAATACCCTCCCTTGATCGAGCCACCTCGATTCTAAGAAAGTATCTTACTGTCCCAAGGTCTTTGATTTTGAATTCGGTTGCCAACAAATTTTCAGCCTAAGAATTTCCTTTAAATCATCTCCATTAAGGATGATATCATCCACATAGACTATAAGAATTGTCATTATTTCTCCTGATCCACCTTTAACAAATAATGTGTGATCTACCTACTACTGTGAATACCCATTGGTTGTCAAAGTCTTAGCAAATCTCTCAAACCATGTGTGAGGTGACTACTTTAAGCCATACAATAACTTTTTTAATTTGCACACCAAGTTTTGGTTTGACCTATTTTCTAGTCCAGGAGGTATGATCATGTAGACTTCCTCTTCGAGATCTCAATTCAAGAATGCAGTCTTAACATCAAGTTGATATAATGGCTAATCTCAATTTACTGCTAAGGATAGTAACACTTAAACTATGTTTAGTTTGGCCACTGATATGAAGGTCTCTTGATAGTCAATGTCATAGGATTGAGTGAACCCCTTAGCCACAAGTCTTGCCTTGAACCTATCTATACTTCCATCAACTTTGTACTTTACAGTAAAAATCCACTTACACCCAATTGGATTTTTTTCCCAGGTGGTGGTAATATTGTCAAGACCCAGGTGTTGTTTTCTAAGTCCCGAACTGAAGGTCCTGGCAAGAGGAGGGTGAATTGCCCTGCATAATAAAAACAACAAATAATTTTCTTAAACTATTGGGCTTAAACAATTACACACTTAATCAAAAGACTAATAGAATTAAAAGAGTACGAGTCAAACAATTTTTACTTGATTTATAATCAGAGAATTGCTACTCTAAGGAAAGTAAGCTTACTATGAAGATCTTCTTCTCGAACAAAACATCGGTGGCGAAGGAGGCTCGTACACGCAAATGAAGCTCGAAAATGAAAGACAGAAAGAAACTCAAAGTACAGAAGTGTCTTTCTGAAATGGAGAAGATCAGAGCTCTATTTATAGCCCACTGGTTGAAACTGATCATTTGTTGACGTGGCACGACCCGAGCGCCCGGACCCTCTCCGGGCGCTCCCAGCATGGCAAAATTCTATCTCCACGCAATGGCTATGCAATAGGTACACAACGACCAAGTGATCACATTTTATCCATCTCCGGTCGCCCGAAATCGCTCTGGGCGCTAGAATGTATACTAAAAGTCTAGACTTTTGTATAAACATTTATTTTGAAATAAGAATCACATTGGTCAAATATCTACATTTATATGCTAAATGTAGTTGTTCATTTAATTTATATTGAAGATAACATAGTGTGTAGTGTTACACGGAAGATCATGTTATCAGTTCCTTATAAATTATAAATAGTTACTCACAACCAAGATAGAATGGGGCAAACTATTGGAATGGTTGTAGTGTAATTTGGTATTAGTTTATCTTGACTATAAAATTACACTAGTACACTCTGAATGTATTGAGCATGACCATTTGAGGTTGTTCTTTTTATACTGACTGTAAAAAGAACAGGACCTCTATTATTATGGAAGTGCGTACTCTTAATCATGATATAATAACAAGCACGTATACTTAATATTTATTTTTTAAATTTATCAAAGGGTGAGATTTAGTTCGTTAAATTAAAAGGCCCGATAAGTTGAGAAATGATATTATTTATATGGTGTGTTGTTGATTATAGAATGAAATTGTGTCCTAGTGATCTAGGTTGGTGATGTCCTCTTGAGGAGCTCATAGGGATTGTCATGTAAACCCTGCAGGTGGATTTAGTCCTGTATGACAATAAAGTTGAGTGGTACTACTCTTGGAGCTAGATATTAATTGAGTGTCAGAAACTCATTTAATTAATGGACATTAGATATCTTAAATACAGGGAGTTTAACGCATTCATGGTAAGAAGGAGCCCATAATATAATTTGAGAATGGTGCGGTAGTTCAATGATAACTCTTTAGTGGTATGAGTTATTATTGATGAACTTGAGTTGGGTGTTCGGGGCGAACACAGGAAGCTCCAGCTCATCGGGAGACCAAAGACAATTCCTCCTCTAGGTCCCTATTGTAACCTCTCATATAAAGCTTAAGCTAAGGCCGGCCAAGCCTTGCTTGGTGTCCAAGCAAGGGCCCGGCTAAGCCAAGCTTGGAGCCCAAGCTAGGGCCGGCCAAGCCTTGCTTGGTGCCCAAGCAAGGGCCGACCACACATGGAAAAGGAAGTTTTATTTTTTTGTAAAATCTTTCGTTTTATAGAGATCCATTAAAAGGTTTAAAAGGATGGTTTTAATTATAAAACTTTTTTTTTAGATCGGTCACAAAAGGAAATAAAAGGAGTTTTTATCTTGTTAAATCTTTCTTTTTATAGAGATCCATAAGAGGGATATAAAAGAGAGATTTTAATTATTGAAATCTTTTCTTTTATAGACATCCACAAAAGAATTTAAAAGAGAGATTTTAATTTTATAAAACATTCCTTTTATATCTATTCACAAAAGGGATTTTAAAAGAGATATTTTAATTTTTGTTTAAAATCTTTCCTTATTTGATGAAGAAGGTTATGGCCGACCATGATAAAGGAATTAAAGGAAGTTTTAATTTTGTTTTAAAATTTTCCTTTTTTGCATTCACCAAGGATTATAAAAGAATAGGAGGTGGTGCCTTATGGTTTAACACATCTTCTATTCATCTTCCCTTCCTTGGTGGTCGACCCCTTCATCATCTTCTTCTCTTCTTCTTCCTTGTGGCTGGCGAGATCAAGCTTGGAGCTCTTTTGGTGGCCGGATACTTGGAGGTAAAGAAGAAGAGAAAGGAAGCTCTCTAGTTGTGACATACCTTGGTGGCCGAAAGCTTAGAAGGAAGAAGAAGGCTTGGGTGGATTTCATCTTGGTAGATCGTAGCCCACACGACGTCCAAGAGAAGGAGAGGAATACAATAGAAGATCAAGAGGTCTATAAGCTATAAAAAGGTATAACTAGTTATTTGTTTCCACATCATAACTAGTTCATCCTTTTGTATAGATCTTGAAAAACTAAACGCAAGAAGCTATCGGTTTTAGGTTATCGTTTTGTTATCGATTTTATTTTTCAATTTCATGTTTCGATATTGTGCTTCTATTGAGGTCTCTATAGTTAAACCTAGTTTACTATAAGAAGTTAAATATCTGATTTCTTTGAAAGACTTTGTCTAGGAAGTGGTGGATGATCTCATACCCAAGAAGGCCTAGTGCCTCGCCATGTTTAACCTGGAAGTCGATCTTTGAAATATACATTTAATTAACTTCTGTAATATGGTTTAACTTATGAAGAACACATCAGTTAAACTTGGAGTAAAAATGTTAAGTATCATTTCCAATCCAAGTTTAACTTCTAAAGAATAATTTGGATTAATAATGTTAAGCATCGTTTGCAATCTAAATTTAACTTTAGTAGAGCACATGGGTAGCTAAGATAGTTCTATGTTTGTACAAATTTTTGTACAAGGGAACTAGAACGGTTTTCCAAGTAGCAACCAACAATTGGTATCAGAGCTAGGTTTTACCTCTGTGTTTGGCTTTTTAGTTTAATTATGCGCGTGTCATACATATTTTAGGCATGAAAATAGTAGGATGTGCAAATATATTAACTCTGTGGTTGCAGGCTCTAACTATTATGATATATTGTGATTATGTGTGATTAGACCCTCGGGCATGTCGAGGGATTTATGTGTGTGTATGATTATATTTATTAAATACAGCAGGAGCTGTATTAGTTTTAGGATTTTACATTTTGTTCGATCTAGACTTTATGTACATTCCTTTGTGGAATATAGGATCGATATATGTAAAATGTTATTTTTTATCGTGGATCGCATCCTTGCGAGGCGTGGTGCTATTTGAGGACCAGAGGCGCAGCGGAAAAGGAAGCTCGATGGACGCGATGACATAAGCCTAGGGCTAGCGGCTAGGTTTGACGACTGCTAGGGCTGGCGGCACACGGAGGACAGTGATGGAAGAGGCCATAATAGTTGGAAAATTATTTTTCCATATTTATTATTTTTATGTGTTGTGATGTGTGTGTGTGCATGTTAAAATCCTCATCTTAAATAATTAAGTGGGAGAGGGATTTTTAAATAAATTCCACGGTCTCGATTACTGGTTTGTAAGTGATGCAAATAAACTTGCGCGTTGGCTTTGAGTGCCTTCCTCCACATCAGATGAGTTTGTTTGTGGATCACTAGATCAAACTTTATTTATGGATGATTATAGGAAATTATTTAGGAGCGTGTGATCTTCTCCATCTAAAGGGGCATAATCCTATTTAATGGACTAAGTATCAAGTAATGATACACACTTAGGCGCATTTAATAGTATCCTCCTCATCGGAGTCACTGCTATTATTTGTGTGACCGAAAGAATACCAACTATTAATTTTATTTGTCATAAAGTTAAGTTGACAAGAATAAAATTAATGGGTAAAACCTCCTCTTACAAATGTTTGAATTTGTATACGTCCACACTATCGTGGCATACAAAATTTACGGTGTTTTGAGGTGTTGGTGAATTTAAATGATATTGTTTGAGGAATCAATATTATTCTAAATTCTTAAGTTTTGACCAAAACTTATTTTGTGATTCTTAGGATTTCAAATGACTTTTAACTCACTTGCTGTTATTTTGAAAGAGAACAAACTTACTGGTCCCAATTACATAGATTGGAAAAGAAACCTGGACATTGTCCTAATTGCTGAAGATGATAAGTTTGTACTGTTAGAGGTCTGCCCTAATGTGCCTAATAGTGATTCTAGTGAAGAGGAGATTAAGTATCATAGGAAATGGGTCAAGGTAGATGAGATGGCGCGGTGTTACATTTCAATGTCAAATGTGCTGCAACATTAGCATCAGACCGTGCCCACTGCCTATGACATGATGCACAATCTCAAAGAACTCTTCGAGCACCAGAATCGGGTTGCTAGGCAAGAGGCTATGAGAAACTTAATGACAACCACCATGTCAGAGGGGACACCCGTAAGGGATCATATCCTCAAAATGATGACTTACTTGAACGAGATACAAATCCTTGGAGCTGAAATCGATGGGAAAACCTAGGTCGATATTATTCCCCAATCGCTACCCAAAAGTTTTAAGCAGTTCCGCCTAAACTACAATATGAATAAAAGGATTTATTCATTTGCGGAACTACTGACAGAACTTTAAACAACAGAAGGGATATTTCTTCATAGTTCTCAAATCCACTTTACTGAAAATGTTTCTACTTCTAAGTCGAAAGGCAAGAAGAACAAAGAAGAAACAAGCTGGCTCGGCAAAGAAAGTGAATCGATCTCTAGGTACTGGACTAAAAGCAGGAGTGAAGAAGTCGAAGGGCAAGTGCTTCATTTGCAAGCAGTCTAGACATTGGAAGGCGGATTATCCTCATAGGAAGGAGAAAAATAAAGGTATATCTTATTCTCTAGTAGTTGAAACATGTTTAGCGGTGTTATCTATCAGTACTTGGTGTGTAGATACAGGAGCCACTGGTCATGTCTGCAATTCATTGCAGGGGTTCCAGGAAACCCGACGACTATATGAAGGAGAGATAACCGTCTACATGGGCAATGTTATGAAAGTGACGGCTATTGCAGTGGGAGATGTTTACTTATCATTTGATATGAATAGAACTTAAATTTTGAGAAATTGTCTTTATGTACCAAGTTTTAGAAAGAATTTAATTTCAGTTTCTAAACTGTTTTTGGATGGATATTCTGTTTCTTTTGATGCCATAGTGGTTATCAAGAAAAATAGGGTAGTTATCTGTTCTGGTACATTAGTTGGTAATTTGTATACTCTAAATCCAATAACTCCCACAAAGCAATAAATGAAAATTAATAATACATCCTCTAATTCTAAAAAGAGAAAGGAACCTTCGAAAATGAATCAAACATATCTTTGGCATCTAAGGCTGAGTCATATTAACTTGAGTAGGGTTCAAAGGCTAATAGCCGATGGACTTTTGGGTACATTGGTGGTGGAAAACTTTCCAACCTGCGAATCTTGCCCGAAAGGAAAAATGACCAAAAGACCTTTTAAGGCCAAGGGATATAGAGAAAAAGATGTGTTGAAATTGGTTCATTCTGAATTGTGTGGACCTATGACTATCCAGGCGAGAGGTGGATTCGAATATTTTGTCTCTTTTATAGACGACTATTCGAGATATGAGTATATTTACTTGATGCGCCACAAGTCTGAGTGCTTTGATAAGTTCAAAGAGTACAAGGTTGATGTGGAGAAACGTCATGATAAAGTATCAAGACACTACGGTCTGATCGTGGTGGTGAGTACCTCTTAGGAGAGTTTAGTAATTACTTATCAGAGGTTGGGATTCAATCCCAATTGTCTGCACCTGGTATACCCCAACAGAATGGTGTGGTAGAATGAAGGAATAGGACTCTTATAGAAATGGCTAGATCGATGATGAGTTATTCAAAATTACCAAATTCATTCTAGGGATATGCTCTAGAAATGACAGTGTACATTCTGAACTTGGTACCTTCTAAATCAGTACCCTTTACTCCCACAGAATTGTGGAATGAGCGTAATCCTAGTCTGAGACATGTTCGGATTTGGGGTAGTTCAGCACATGTGCTGAAGGGAGATGCTGATAAGTTGGAATCTCATACAGAAGTTCGCATGTTTATAGGTTATCCTAAAGGAACGAAAGGTGGTTTGTTTTATAGTCCTAAAGATCAGAAGGTCATTGTTAGCACTAATGCCTGATTTTTAGAAGAGGATTATGTAATGAACCAGGTAAACATGAACCTCAAGACACTAATGCCTGTTTTTGGGAGAGTCTTCGGACTTGATCCCAGGTAAACATGAACCTGATCCCCAAACATATGACGAAGCACTCCAAGATAAAGATGCAACATCTTGGCAAAAAGCAATGAATTCATAAATAGAATCTATGCATTCTAACAAAGTCTAGGAGCTAATAGAACCATCAAATGATGTAAAAGCTATTGGATGTAAATGAGTCTACAAAAGAAAAAGAGGGATAGACGAGAAGGTGGAAACCTTCAAAGTAAGGCTTGTTGCGAAGGGGTATACTCAGAAAGAGGGAATCCATTATGAGGAAACCTTTTCGCCGATAGCTATGTTTAAGTATATCTAGATACTTTTATCTATTGCTGCTCATATGGATTATGAGGTTTGACAAATAGATGTCAAGACAGCTGTCCTTAATGGAAGTCTTAAAGAAAACATCTACATGAAGCAACCAGAGGGGTTTATTGCAAAGGGCTAAAAGCATCTTGTATGTAAGCTCAATCGGTCTATTTATGGACTGAAGCAAGCTTCAAGATCTTGGAACATTGTTATGCTTCCGCAAGTGCAGGGATTCATCGTTAGTAATAAAGATTATCGATCCCACGAGGATTGGTTATAAGCACTAGTGATGGCACACTTAGGATTAGCTACACTATCGATGGTTGTAAGTAATCTAAGGAAAGAGATTAGAAAACGGAAACGAGAACTAGCAACGAGAAGAAATCAACCTGGTTAATGAAGAGTTCTAGGAGTTCGATTTCATTGTGGTAGTATTGATGTATCACATACTATCATATACTCATTATCCATCAGCATGCATTCACCGGAAGCTAAGGCAACTATCCTTAAGCACCAAACAAAGACGATCCCTATGAAATCCTATTACAGTTAACCTGTAACAACCCAAATTTCCTTATTTCAAGTCCTAATAGTACTTAAAATATTTAGAAATGCTTTAGAAAAATTCTAGAGATTTTTAGAAATTTTTAGAGTATTTTTATGTAATTTTTGGAGTTCGTTTGGTATTTTTACCAAAAGAAACAAGTTGCAAAAAATAAAGAAAATTAGCCGAGATTCGAACTTGCAACCTCCGGCCGAACCAAGCCTCAAGCAAATCCGGCTGACCAAGTGGTCAAGCAGGCGGTTTTGTTTAGAAAAGGTAGCAAAATTTATTTAAGATAGTTAACAGAATATTGGATTATAAAAGGGATAAGTTGATGTTGGATTTGTCTGTTTAGAAAAAATGTAGCAAATTTATTTAAGATAGTTAACAGAATATTATAAAAGGGATAAGTTGATGTTGGATTTGTCTGTTTAGAAAAGGTAGCGAATTTATTTAAGATAGTTAACAGAATATTGGATTATAAAAGGGATAAGTTGATGTTGGATTTGTCTGTTTAGAAAAGGTAGCGAATTTATTTAAGATAGTTAACAGAATATTGGATTATAAAAGGGATAAGTTGATATTGGATTTGTATGTTTAGAAAAGGTAGCGAATTTATTTAAGGAGTTAACAGAAATATTAAGTTATAAAAAGGGATAAGTTGATGCTCTGTTTTCCCGTGACTTAAACCATTCTCTCCTTTTCTTCTGCGTACGATGGCGGAGCTCAGACAAAAAATGAAAGGGAGTTAGGGCATCATCTCCGGCGGCCGGCCAAGGTCCTAGAAGCCCTTTTTGTTCGGTTGTGAGTCGAAGAAGCAAGGTAAGTTGCTTACTCACCTGCGGTAAGAGTAGTTCCGGGATTTCTTTTAGTTTTCTGCCGTATGTTGAGGTTTCGGATTCTTGTCTCCTTTTGGATTTCGAAGCATGTTTTAAGGGGTTTTGTTTTTGATGCTTACTGCCATGAACCCTAAGGAAAGGAAGAGAATTTGTATAGGTTCAATTTGAGGTTTCCGTGAGGTCTCGTATAATCTATGATTCTATTCTTGGCTTAGCTGTGGGTTTTGCGTAAATGTGTTTTTATAATGCTCTGCTACTTCAGATAACTATAGATTTATGTGCAACTTAGTTTTGTTTGAATCCAGGCTTAATGGGTTGGTTGATTTGTGCTTCATTGTGATGAATGCCCTCTTTGAGGTGTGGCAGTGAATTGGGTCCTTGTGGGGTTCCGACCTAATGTTGGTTTTATCGGAGTTTCTATATGGTGTCCAGATTTCGACAGAGTTTGTTGAAGAGGATTCGATTGTTTCTGTGTAGTTCCATTGTAGCAAGCTTAAGGAAGATCTGATTACTCCTTTATAGTTCTGTTGAAGTGTGCTGCCATGAAATCTATTCGAGAACAATTTTATTTTGTAAAGCTTATAGTATGGTTTAGGGCTTTATTCGGATTCAAAGGATCCGAGTTTGATTTGAGGTTCTTTTGGGATTTCAGAATATATGGTTAAGTAATGCAGTTTATTTTTAGTAGTTCAGGTTTTGGATTCCTTTTGCATATAGGTTATAGATCTTTTATAGAGCTGTTGGGCATGAGCAGATTGTATAATGAGTAGTGCCCATTAGCTATTAGTGGAGCATAAGTAATTCCTTTTGCTGCCATGAAACTCAATTCGAATTGTGTAGTTTTGAAAAGTTGGGTAGTGTATTAGTTTCTTTAGTTTTCATTTGCTATTGATTATAGCATGAGCAGTATTGATTTATCTCTGTACAGCATTGGAATAGCTAGAGATTATTGAGTAGCATGCATTCTTTGCCCTCTTTCTTTGATCTCTGTTGTAGCAAGGTTTAAGGTTTTAATTCCCACAAGATTTAGATTTAGTTTAAGCTAGTATTGTACGCAAGATTTTTATAAGTATTGTTTGCAGTTTTAGGTCTCCTTATCGTGTAATTTAAGCAATTCAGATTCGGATTTTTCAGTGGGTTTCAGTTCCAGAATTTTCAGTAAACCATCAATTTTGATTTTTGTTATTTATACATGTATCATGAACAGATAGCCTTAGTTTCTGAGGATTATGAGTAGCTATAAGTAAGAAAAGACCAAGGTCTTGATAGGATCTCTAAATTTCAGAATTTGGGATCAACAGCACGCCAAGTGCTTCAAGAAATGCCGAGGCATTCTATATTAAAAGAATTAGAAGATAAGAAACATTTTAGTTCTTTCCTTGCTTGTGAAAATTTCTGGTGTAGATTAAGAGGTTTCAACTATATTCCTTTGTAGATTTGTGAGGTTCTGTTGGGTTAAAGATGTTCTTTACATGATATGATAAGTTTTGAGGAAGTCTTTAATGAAGATCTCATCACAGTAGCTTAGATTTTAGCCTTGTAGTTTAGAATTGAGTAGTTAGGGATTTAGCCCTCCTTCCTTGCTTTCGGATTGTGTTTGTACAGAATTGAGGAAGTCTTTAGGCACGCTTTCTGATTGTGTTTGTACAGAATTGAGGAAGTCTTACAGTTTAGAATTGCGGAAGTCTTTAGGCATGCTTTCTGGATTGATCTTCAAAAGAATAGACAACTACATTTGATGAAGATTCAAGTTGGTTTGTTCTTTAAAGGATGACATTCTTCTTGATTAATATCTTCATCCTTAATTCTCTTTAAAACTGGACAATTGAGAAAATGGATAGAATTGGATTCCAATATTCATATTTTGACAAGCAATTAATTAGAAGAGAGATTCAATATCTAAAATTACGCTACAGACAATGAGAAGATATCATGTGTTAGATTGAGGGATGATTTGGCATCTACTTGAGAAGAAGAAATGAGCTTATTTAGACCTTGCGTTATTAATTGATTAACCTACTGTTAGACCCATTTTGTTATTAATTCTTTAACATGCAGTGTTAAGTTGTTTAGTGGTGTAGATTAGCAATTTAGTACAGATTTCTGTTAAGCATTAGTGCAGATTTTTGTTAAGCTTAATATGCAGATTTTTGATAAGCTTAGTATAGTTCAGATTTTTGTTGAGTATCATAGTACAGATTTGGGTTAAGAATTATAGTTTTAGAATTTGTTTAAGCATACAGATTTGAGTTTATTTGCTACTTCAATATGCATGATTGTGTGTTACTTAGTTGATTTTGTTAGGATCTTCGGATGGCTAGAGAGGGGGGGGGGGTGTGAATAGCCTCTTCGCAAACTTACACAAATTTTCTTCCAGAACTTTGTTAGCACAGCGGAAATAAGCAAAAACAAACTAATACAAGGAAGAAAACAAAACACCACTAACACAATGATGTACGAGGTTCGGGGATAACTTGCCCCTACTCCTCGGCGTGTCCGTAAGGTGGACGATCCCTTGATCTTTCGGTAGATCAACCCCCGGACAGATTCCGGCTAAGTATTTCTCCTTCTCGGTGGAGAAACCTCTCCACAAAAGTCACAGAAAATGATATGAAATGAAGCACAGACTTACAGAGCTTTGTGGCTAAAGGAATGAACAAATGAACTCACAGCCACAATGAAATCAACGCGCAAAGACAGAAGGATTCCTCAGCCAAGAGCTCAACCACACAGCGCCCTTGCTTTCGTCGACAGAGAGTTTTTCCTTAACCTTAGCAAACCTCTCTTCTTCCTCCTTCTTATTCTGCTTTCTCACTGCGTTTGCCTGCATCGAATCACTGCAAGCTGCATAGAATCGCTGCAACCTGTATCGAATCACTGCGATCAACTCAGGCGTCGCCAATCACTTCTCCTCCTCATCTGGTCCTCTGAACTCACACCAATACCATCCATGGTCTTTACTGGTGCCTTCTGAGCTCGAACCAATGCCAAGGAGTCAAGCTGATTGCAACCAGAACATACCCAGATCGCCAGTATCCATTGATGCTTCAAATGCACCATTTGCAGTCAAGCTCAGTAGAAAGACCATTTTGTCTTATTCCTCTAATAGACCTTAATTTGAATTCAAGCATCGTCATGATATCTGCAACCTGTAACTCAAAAAGCTCACAGAAGATCGTTAGTTCAGAGAAATTAGAAGTTACAGAAAAACAGCAGAATACAAACGACATCGCTGTGGATCAGTCAGCAGACCGATCCATGGTTCTCTGGACCGATCAGGACACATCCTGATCGGTATGGGATGGTGCTGATCGGTCTGTGGACCGATCAGGCCTATGGGTGGATCGTCAGCAGACCGATCCCCCTCCCGTTCTGTTTCTTACTGATCGGTCTACAGACCGATCAGATAATCCCACAGAACCAAGCGTATCACTGGATCGGTTACCAGACCGATCCAGGTTTAGAGCTCCCAGCCCTAAACCCTACCTGGTCCTGAGAACGAGCTACCGAGCCCTCTCTGACCTAGTCAGAGCTACCGAGCTACCGGGCTACCGAGCTACCGAACTACCGAGCTACCAAGCTACCGAGCTACCGAGCTCTCTCCGACTTCATCCGGAGAACGAGCTACCGAGCCATCTCCGGCTCCATCCGGTCCAGAGAATGAGCTACCGAGCCCTCTCTGACCTAGTCCGGAGAGCGAGCTGCCGAGCTACCGAGCTACCAAGCCCTCTCTGACTTCCCATGCCAAGCTTCCATACTTGGACTTCTCCCGTGCCAAGTCTCCATATTTGGACTTTTCCGTGCCAAGTCTCCATACTTGGACTTTTCTCGTGCCAAGTCTCCATACTTGGGCTTTTCTCGTGCTAAGCACCCTGCTTGGTCTTTTCACCAGATGTCTGGTCAACCTTGACCTATCTGGATTTCCCTTGCCTGGCTTCACTCACCAGGACTTTCCAACTGCCTGGCTTCACTCACCAGGACTTTCTCGAATCAGGTCGACTCACCTCGGGTCAACCAGGTCAACCTTGACCAAAGATTGCACCCACAATCTCCCAAGTTTGTATTCTGTCAAACATCAGAATACAACTTTTCTATTCTCATCAAATATCAGAATAGAACTTTTCTATTCTCGTCAAACATCAAAATACAACTCGAGTCAGGTCAACCAGGTCAACCTTGACCTAAGGTTGCACCAACAATCTCCCCCTTTCATCAGAATAGAACTTTTCTATTCTCGTCAAACATCAAAATACAACTCGAGTCAGGTCAACTCGAGTCAGGTCAACCAGGTCAACCTTGACCTAAGGTTGCACCAACAATCTCTCCCTTTTTGATGTTTGACAAAAACCATAATCAAGTTAAGTTAACCTGATAACCTAACCTAGGTTTTCCAATGTTCTTCCTTGAACATTCTCCCCAAACTCTAATGTTCTTCCTTGAACATTCTTTGGATATTCTCCCATTCTCCCCCTTTTTGACACACATCAAAAAGAGTGAATCAAGGTCAAGAGTTTCTTCCTAATGAAAGTCCCATACCTTTCATTGAAACCCTTAAATTCCCCCTTGATACTAAAGTCAACAATCAGCTTAGTGATAATCCCATATCACTCAAGTCTTTAGAGTAAAAACTCCCCCTAAAAGTCAACTCCCCCTAAAGGTAAACTTCCCCTTGACCATTGCACCAACAATGTCTTGGAGAGTTTCAACCCTTTAGAAATCCAAAACATAAACTGTGTTTTAACTTTCAGCTGAAATTTCAGACAACACAGTCGAAAATCAGCATTTTGGCACGCTCTGATCGGTCACCAGACCGGTCAGACCTCACTGGATCGGTCACCAGACCGATCAGGAGATCCCTGGATCGGTCCAGTGACCGATCCAGCATCCCCTGGACCGATCAAGAAACCTCCTGATCGGTCACATGTCTGATTTCTGAATTTCTTCCTCCCGAAATTCAGAAACCCCTACAAAATTACAGAAAATTCCAAAAATTATAAAATTTCGAGGATACATTTCTCATACCATATACTATCATGGAAAAATAGTTTTCTATGAAAATAACTTCCATTTTCAAATCTTGATACAAAGTTTAAAAAACTTTGAAATAGTTCAAGTTTACCTCAACTTTGTATCAACTTGCTCAATGATGAATGCTATCACTAGAAAAACTTCATCAAGGTTTTTCAAATCAATTTTGAAATGTTTTTAAACCATTTAATTTAGGACCACAATCTTAGGGCTAAGTGTACATGACTTGTACACGAGCTTTCCCTATGATCCTCCATTTCGAATTAGGCTCATCTAGGTACAAGAACTATGCACCTTGATCATAACTCATAATCCTAATATCTCACACACATCTAAGGTGTATCAAACAGTCCAACAATCAAGGTTACATGATTTATAGGAAAAGGTCCAACCAAGTTTCCTTGGTTGGAGTATATGAGTAAGATCTAGGAACCAAATACACTTGAATTATGTAATGGTCTTCCCCATACTCAATTGATGTCTCTTCAACCTAATTATTCAAGAGATGTATGATACATTTTGAATAATTCTGCTGATCCTAGCATCTCACTCCATTTCTAGTAAACAAAAATAATTTGTTAAGCCTTATAGTTTGTGTGAGATGTCCCCAAGTTGCCCAAATTAATTTCCCAATTTCTCTTGTTGTGTTGACTGTCCTCATTGATCATGATGATGTCCGAATGGTCTATTGAGCCAAACACATTCCCAATTCTCTCATCAAATGACTAAATTCATTTTCCGGAAGAGGTTTGGTGAAAATATCGGCTAGATTTGACTTTGACTCAACATATGTGAGCGCAATGTCTCCCCTAGCTACATGATCTCTAATGAAGTGGTGACGCACTTCAATATGTTTGGTTCTTGAATGATGGACAGGATTTTTCGTTAGGTTTATTGTGCTAATGTTGTCACATAACACTTGCACTCCCTTATACGAAAGTCCATAATCTTCTAGGGTGTGGATCATCCACAACAATTGTGATACACTCTCTCTCATGGCAATGTATTCAGCCTCGGTCGTGGAGAGAGCAACGCAATGTTGCTTCCGACTTGACCAACTAACCAAAGATGAACCTAAAAATTGACAACCCCCACTAGTGCTTTTCCGATCCAACTTGCACCCAGCATAATCGGAGTCGGTATAACCTATCAAATCAAAAGACTCAGTACGTGGGTACCATAGACCTACTCTAATTGTGCCCTTAAGGTATCTCAAAATTCTCTTAACAACAATTAAATGAGATTCCTTGGCACAGACCTGATATCTAGCGCACATGCCCACAGCAAAAAGTATGTCCGGTCGACAAGCTGTGAGATATAGAAGACTACCGATCATGCTTCTATATTGCGTCAGATCAACTGGTTTTCCATCCTCATCATTGTCAAGGCGAGTGTTTGTCGCCATTGGAGTAGATACTTCCTTAGAGTCACTCATTTTGAATTTCTTGAGCATCTCTTGAGTGTATTTTGTCTAATGGACATAAATGCCATCTCGAGTTTGTTTAATTTCAAGTCCAAGGAAGAATGTCAATTCGCCCACCAGACTCATCTCAAACTCACTTTCCATGTGAGTGATAAATTCATTTAAATAGCCCTTGTTATTTGAGCCACAAATTATGTCATCGACATACACCTGGGCTACAAATATGTTTTCACCATCTCTACGCAGAAATAGTGTTGGGTCTATTTGACCTCTCGCAAAACCCTTTTCTAGTAAGTACGTTGACAACCTTTCGTACCAAGCTCGAGGTGCTTGTTTAAGCCCATACAGAGCTTTCTTGAGCTTGTACACATGGTTTGGAGCTTCAGTATTCACAAACTCCGGTGGTTGTTTAACATAGACCTCTTCTTTAATGAAACCATTTAAGAAGGTTGATTTGACGTCCATTTGATAGAGCTTAAAGCCTCTATGAGCAGAAAAAGCTAGCATTAAACGAATGGACTCTAATCGGGCCACAGGAGCATAAGTCTCATCATAATCGAGGCATTCGACTTGACTATAGCCCTTGGCTACAAGTCTTGCCTTGTTTCTTACGACTTCTCCCTTTTGGTTTAACTTGTTTTTGAAGACCCATTTGGTTCCAATAATGGTGGTCTTCTTAGGTCTAGGAACTAAGTCCCACACTTGGCTCCTTTCAAATTGACCTAACTCATCTTGCATAGCTATGACCCAGTCAGGATCGTGCAATGCATCATCAACTAATTTTGGTTCGATTTCTGAGATCAAGGTGACCTCATTAGACTCATTTCTAAAGAATGATCTAGTCCTAACCCCTTGTTGGATGTCTCCCACAATCTGGTCTTGGGGATGACTAGAGGCTATCCTAGATTACCTTGGTGTTGACGGTGTCTCATGAGTGGTCTCACTAGACACAGGCAAGGGCTCAATATCAGGCAAAAGATCAGACTGAGTCCTCTCTTGCCTTTGCTCATCGTCATCGGAGTCAACTCCGACTCTTTCTATGCTTTGATCATTTAAACTTAGATTTCTAAGTTCAAATTGAATTTCTCCTACATCCCTTGATTGATCATTTGATTTAGGGATTTCTTCAAAAGCTACATCCGAGGACTCTTCAATCAACTTAGTCCTATTGTTGTAGACTCGATAGGCTTTGCTGATGAGAGAGTACCCGACCAGTATCCCTTCATCAGCCTTAGCCGTGAACTTTCCAAGATGATCCTTGGTATTCAAGATAAACATCTTACAACCAAACACCCTAAGATGTTTAATTGTAGGAGGTTTCCCAAACCAAAGTTCATGGGGAGTCTTTCCTAAAAACCTATGTATCAAGACTCGATTTTGCACATAGCAAGCGGTATTTACCGCTTCAGCCCATAAGTAGTTCGGTAATGAGTACTCATTAAGCATGCTTCGTGCAGCCTCTTGCAAAACTCGGTTCTTTCTCTCCACAATCCCATTTTGTTGTGGGGTCCTTGGAGTAGAGAACTCATGCCTATATCTTTTTTCTTGGCAAAACTCTAAAAATCTATGGTTTTGAAATTCTCCACCATGATCACTTCTAATTGTTTTAATTGTTGTCGATTTTTCATTTTCAGTTCTTCTACAAAAAGAAACAAAAACATTTATAGTTTGATCCTTATTTTTCAAAAAGAAGGTCCATGTATATCTAGTAAAATCATCAATGATCACTAAACAGTATCTACTCCCATTCAATGAAATAACATTACTGCAATCAAACAAATCCATATGCAATAAATCTAAAGCAGTAGATGTACTTACAGTGCTTTTACCTTTATGAGCCGCTTTTGTTTGCTTACCCTTTTGACATGCATCACATAATTTTGTCTTTTGATACTTGATGCTTGGTAAGTCTCGCACTAATCCTTTGTTGGCCAGCTTCCGAATGTTCTTCATGTTTACGTGAGCCAACCTTCTATGCCACAACCATGATTCTTCTTCTTTTGACATGAAACACTTAGCAGAGGCATTAGTAGCACTTTTAAAGGATACTTGGTAAATGTTATCTACCCTTGTGCCTACTAGTACCGTGTCAAGTGTGTCAATGTGTTTGACCAGACATTGACTTGAATGAAACTCAATTGTGTAACCCGTATCACACAATTGGCTGACACTTAGGAGATTAAAAGTCATCCCCTTGACTAGAAGGACATTTTTGATTTGGAGACATTCGGATATTTGAATATCTCCAACTCCTATAACCTTAAGGCTACCATTATTACCAAAGGACACATTACCTCTATTTTTGTTTTGAAGGGTAGTAAAGAGTGATTTGTCCCCGGTCATGTGCTTGGAGCATCCACTATCAACAAACCAAGTTGATAGATGCTCCCCCTTGACAAATGCCTACAAGACACGAAAGATAGATGTTTTAGGTACCCAAATCTTGGGACCTAATGCATCTACAATGAAAGACCTAGGAACCCATGCCTTGGTCACACCTTTCCTAGTCTCATGAACCCTAGAAGCATGTGATCTATGAAATTGGGTTCTAGACACTAAGGAAATGAAACTAGACTCCTTAGGTTGGTATCCTAATCCAGCCTTGTTGTAGACCGCCCTTTGGGCATTTAGAATCATGTCTAAGGTCTTAGAGCTAGTTGAGAATTTCTCAAGCATTTTCTTGAGTTTCTCAACTTCACTCTTTAAAGCTTTGTTTTCATCCTCAAGAAGCTCTTGATGTAGGTCATCGACCTCATCTTCCCTAAGAGCCTTCAATTTTTCTACTTCATCTTTTAGTGATTTAATTTCTGTTTTTGATTTCTTGAGCAAAGTAGATAAATGAGTAATAGTTCTATAACACTTTTCTAAATGAGGCGAAGTTACCTCTTCATCATCCGAAGATGATGAAGCCGCGGCTGACGTGTCACTTGTGTCACCATCACTTCCGGAATCCGGTTCCTCCCTTGCCATGAGCGCTAGTTGACGTGTGCTTTTCTCCTTCTTCTCTTCCTCCGATGAGCTTGAGGAGGATTCATCCCAAGTAGCTTTGAGAGCTTTCTTCTTCTTGGCCCTTTCCTCCTTCTTCTTGAGTTTTGGACAATCTTTCCGACAGTGTCCTTTCTTGCTACACTCATAACAAGTAGCATTAGTTTTATCCATATTTTGATCAGTAGGTTTACCTTTCCCTTTGTATCTTCGGCTCCTTCTCATGATCCTCCTTACAAAGTTGGCCATCTCGCTTGATGATGATCCACCTTCATCATCGGACTCGGAGGAGGATGAGGATGTAGGGATCTCTTTCTCCTTCTTCTTTTCTTTCTTTCTTCTTCCATCCTTGCTCTTTTCTCCTGCAACTAAGGCAATACCTTTCTCTTTTTGACCTTTGTTAGCAAGTTCATGAAGTTCCATTTCACAGAAAAATTCATCTAACTTAACAATTGAAAGGTCCTTGGAAACCTTGTAGGCATCTACCATAGATGACCACAAGGCATTCCTTGGAAAAGCTTTGAGTGCATACCTTACGAGATCGCGATTCTCTACGCGTTCATCCACGGAATGAAGACCATTGAGGATCTCTTTGAACCTTCCGTGTAGTTCACTTACCGTTTCGTTCTCCTTCATGGTGAGGTTTTGTAGTTGGTTTAGGAACAAGTCTCTCTTGGCGATCCGAGAGTCTCGGGTTCCTTCTTGGAGCTCGATGAGCTTGTTCCACAAAT